>NC_034175.2:17044169-17170769 GCF_002021735.2 Oncorhynchus kisutch | reverse complement strand
TCTGACCCAGAGACCCCGACCCTGTGTATCCACATCAACCCCCTCCCACACACACACAGTGAGGGACAGCCCCTCCCTGTCTGAGAGGAGTTATTAAAGCCTCTCCACACTCCTCTGTCTCTGCGTTGACTCTACCTCTCCGTCCACCACCCCCAGATGGACTGATAGACTGCTTTATTAACTAGACCTGCTGCTGAGAGACAGGACAGGCCAGGGGAGGGAACACATAGATACACACACAGTCGGTTATACACACACACTTTCTCTCTCCCTCACACACACACCCACACACACACATACATAAGCACTCTTACAAAGACACATCATTTATCACACATGAACTTTTCCCTTGGACAGACAGAGACATACACACACACACACACACACAGTCAGTAGCCATTTCATTAGCAGCTGTCTCAACACTGGTGTCTCCCACTAAGAACCTTTTCTCTGTGGTTCCAGTGGCCTCGGCGCTGCCTGTGAGTTGGATGGGACTGGAATCCCCCCTCCTATTGGGAGTGTAATTTGCTTGATCATGCAGTGGTTTTACCAGAGGGGTTACTGACTTAGACACCACGACTTCTGGGATTACAGCCCAGTGTTTACACAGCCGCGTGAACATAACCCCAACCTCCACCCACCCCTCATACAGCTTGTGTGTGTGGCATGTGCGTGCGTGTGTGCGTGCGTGCTTAACTTCTTGCGTCGAGCAATCCCGTATCCGGGAGCGGAATCATGGCCTCAAGCTCATTACCATAACGCAACATTAACTATTCATGAAAATCGCAAATGAAATGAAAGAAATATATTCACTCTCAAGCTTAGCCTTTTGTTAACAACACTGTCATCTCAGATTTTCAAAATATGCTTTTCAACCATAGCTACACAAGCATTTGTGTAAGAGTATTGATAGCTAGCATAGCATTAAGCCTGCAACATTTTCACAAAAACAAGAAAAGCATTCAAATAAAATCATTTACCTTTGAAGAACTTCGGATGTTTTCAATGAGGACACTCTCAGTTAGATAGCAAATGTTCCGTTTTTCCAAAAATATTATTTGTGTAGGAGAAATCGCTCCGTTTTGTTCATCATGTTTGGCTAAGAAAAAAAACACGAAAATTCAGTCATTACAATGCCAAACTTTTTTCCAAATTAACTCCATAATATCAACAGAAACATGGCAAACGTTGTTTAGAATCAATCCTCAAGGTGTTTTTCACATATCTATTCGATGATAAATAATTTGTGGCAGTTGGGTTTCTCCTCTGAAGCAAATGGAAAAATGCACGCAGCTGGAGATTTCGCAAATAATTTCGACCGAGGACACCAAGCGGGCACCTGGTAAATGTAGTCTCTTATGGTCAATCTTCCAATGATATGCCTACAAAAACATCACAATGCTGCAAACACCTTGGGGAAACGACAGAAAGTGTAGGCTCATTCCTGGCGCATTCACAGCCATATAAGGAGACATTGGAACACAGCGCCTTCAAAATCTGGGCCATTTCCTGTTTGAAATTCCATCTTGGTTTCGCCTGTAGCATCAGTTCTGTGGCACTCACTCTCTCTCTCCTGCTCTCCTCTCTCTGTCCCCTCCTCTCCTCTCTCTGTCCCCTCCTCTTCTCTCCTCTCTCTGTCCTCTCCTCTCCTGCCCTCTCCTCTCTCTGTCCCCTCCTCTCTCTGTCCCCTCCTCTCCTCTCTTTGTCCCCTGCTCTTCTCTCTTATCTCTCTCCTCTCCTGACCTCTCCTCTCTCTGTCCCCTCCTCTTCTCTCCTCTCTCTGTCCCCCTGCTCTCCTCTCCTGTCCTCTCTCTGTCCTCTCCTCTCTCTGTCCCCTGCTCTCTCTGTCCCCTGCTCTCCTGTCCCCTGACTCTACCTCTCTTTGTCCCCTGCTCTTCTCTCTTCTCTCTCTCCTCTCCTGACCTCTCCTCAGGAGGATAGACTGCTTTATTAACTAGACCTGCTGCTGAGAGACAGACAGGCCAGGGGAGGGAACACATACAGTGCCTTGCGAAAGTATTCGGTCCCCTTGAACTTTGCAACCTTTTGCCACATTTCAGGCTTCAAACATAAAGATATAAAACTGTATTTTTTTATGAAGAATCAACAACAAGTGGGACACAATCATGAAGTGGAACGACATTTATTGGATATTTCAAACTTTTTTAACAAATCAAAAACAGAAAAATTGGGCGTGCAAAATTATTCAGCCCCTTTACTTTCAGTGCAGCAAACTCTCTCCAGAAGTTCAGTGAGGATCTCAGAATGATCCAATGTTGACCTAATGACTAATGATGATAAATACAATCCACCTGTGTGTAATCAAGTCTCCGTATAAATGCACCTGCACTGTGATAGTCTCAGAGGTCCATTAAAAGCGCAGAGAGCATCATGAAGAACAAGGAACACACCAGGCAGATCCGAGATACTGTTGTGAAGAAGTTTTAAAGCCGGATTTGGATACAAAAAGATTTCCCAAGCTTTAAACATCACAAGGAGCACTGTGCAAGCGATAATATTGAAATGGAAGGAGTATCAGACCACTGCAAATCTACCAAGACCCTGGCCGTCCCTCTAAACTTTCAGCTCATACAAGGAGAAGACTGATCAGAGATGCAGCCAAGAGGCCCATGATCACTCTGGATGAACTGCAGAGATCTACAGCTGAGGTGGGAGACTCTGTCCATAGGACAACAATCAGTCGTATATTGCACAAATCTGGCCTTTATGGAAGAGTGGCAAGAAGAAAGCCATTTCTTAAAGATATCCATAAAAAGTGTTGTTTAAAGTTTGCCACAAGCCACCTGGGAGACACACCAAACATGTGGAAGAAGGTGCTCTGGTCAGATGAAACCAAAATTGAACTTGAAAACGTTATGTTTGGCGTAAAAGCAACATAGCTCATCACCCTGACCACACCATCCCCACTGTCAAACATGGTGGTGGCAGCATCATGGTTTGGGCCTGCTTTTCTTCAGCAGGGACAGGGAAGATGGTTAAAATTGATGGGAAGATGGATGGAGCCAAATACAGGACCATTCTGGAAGAAAACCTGATGGAGTCTGCAAAATACCTGAGACTGGGACGGAGATTTGTCTTCCAACAAGACAATGATCCAAATCTACAATGGAATGGTTCAAAAATAAACATATCCAGGTGTGAAGCCTGAAATGTGGCAAAAGGTCGCAAAGTTCAAGGGGGCCGAATACTTTCGCAAGGCACTGTAGATACACACACAGTCGGTTATACACACACACTTTCTCTCTCTCCCTCACACACACCCACACACACACACACACCCACACACACACACACACACACACACACACACATACAAAGCACTCTAACAAAGACATATCATTTATCACACATTAACTTTTCCCTTGAACAGACAGAGACATACACACACACACACACACAGTCAGTAGCCATTTCATTAGCAGCTGTCCCAACACTGGTGTCTCCCACCAAGAACCTTTTCTCTGTGGTTCCAGTGGCCTCAGCGCTGCCTGTGAGTTGGATGGGACTGGAATCCCCCCTCCTATTGGGAGTGTAATTTGCTTGATCATGCAGTGGTTTACCAGAGGGGTTACTGACTTAGACACCACCGACTTCTGGGATTACAGCCCAGTGTTTTACACAGCCGCGTGAACATAACCCCAACCCTCCACCCACCCCTCCATACAGCTTGTGTGTGTGGCGTGTGCATAAAGAGAGCATAGAGGAAGGTAAGGAGCCTAGAAAGGTAACTGGTCTCTGACACCTGAATATGTGTATTGTCTGTATATGTGGTGGCAACCCAAGTCTCCTGTTCCACCGACAATTACCTAGCTTGTATACTGTCCCCTCCTCTTCTCTCTCTGTCCCCTCCTCTCCTCTCTCTGTCCCCTCCTCTCCTCTCTCTGTCTCCTGCTCTCCTCTCTCTGTCCCCTCCTCTTCTCTCTCTGTCTCCTGCTCTCTCCTCTCTCTGTCCCCTCCTCTTCTCTCTGTCCTCTCTTCTCCTGCCCTCTCCTCTCTCTCCCCTCCTCTCTCTGTCCTCTCCTCTCCTGCACTCTCCTCTCTCTCCCCTCCTCTCTCTGTCTCTCCTCTCCTGCCCTCTCCTCTCTCTCCCCTCCTCTCTCTGTCCTCCCCTCTCCTCTCTCTGTCCCCTCCTCTCTCTGTCCTCTCCTCTCCTGCCCTCTCCTCTCTCTCCCCTCCTCTCTCTGTCCTCTCCTCTCCTGCCCTCTCCTCTCTCTCCCCTCCTCTCTCTGTCCTCTCCTCTCCTGCCCTCTCCTCTCTCTCCCCTCCTCTCTCTGTCCTCCCCTCTCCTCTCTCTGTCCCCTCCTCTCTCTGTCCCCTCCTCTCTCTGTCCTCTCCTCTCTCTGTCCCCTCCCCTCCTCTTCTCTCCTATCTCTGTCCTCTACTCTCTCTGTCCCCTCCACTTCTCTCCTCTCTGTCCCCTCCCCTCCTCTTCTCTCCTATCTCTGTCCTCTCCTCTCTCTGTCCCCTCCTCTTCTCTCCTCTCTGTCCTCTCCTCTCTCTGTCCCCTCCTCTTCTCTCCTCTCTCTGTCCTCTCCTCTCTCTGTCCCCTCCTCTTCTCTCCTCTCTGTCCCCTCCTCTCCTCTCTCTGTCCTCTCCTCTCTGTCCTCTCCTCTCTCTGTCCCCTCCCCTCCTCTTCTCTCCTATCTCTGTCCTCTCCTCTCTCTGTCCCCTCCTCTTCTCTCCTCTCTGTCCTCTCCTCTCTCTGTCCCCTCCTCTTCTCTCCTCTCTCTGTCCTCTCCTCTCTCTGTCCCCTCCTCTTCTCTCCTCTCTGTCCCCTCCTCTCCTCTCTCTGTCCTCTCCTCTCTGTCCCCTCCTCTCTCTGTCCCCTCCTCTCCTCTCTCTGTCCTCTCCTCTCTCTGTCCCCTCCCCTCCTCTTCTCTCCTATCTCTGTCCTCTCTCCTCTCTCTGTCCCCTCCTCTTCTCTCCTCTCTGTCCTCTCCTCTCTCTGTCCCCTCCTCTTCTCTCCTCTCTCTGTCCTCTCCTCTCTCTGTCCCCTCCTCTTCTCTCCTCTCTGTCCCCTCCTCTCCTCTCTCTGTCCTCTCCTCTCTGTCCCCTCCTCTCTCTGTCCCCTCCTCTTCTCTCCTCTCTGTCCTCTCCTCTCTCTGTCCCCTCCTCTTCTCTCCTCTCTCTGTCCCCTCCTCTTCTCTCCTCTCTGTCCCCTCCTCTCTCTGTCCCCTCCTCTCCTCTCTCTGTCCTCTCCTCTCTGTCCCCTCCTCTCTCTGTCCCCTCCTCTCCTCTCTCTGTCCTCTCCTCTCTCTGTCCCCTCCTCTCCTCTCTTTGTCCCCTGCTCTTCTCTCTTATCTCTCTCCTCTCCTGACCTCTCCTCTCTCTGTCCCCTCCTCTTCTCTCCTCTCTCTGTCCCCTGCTCTCCTCTTCTCTCCTCTCTGTCCTCTCCTCTCTCTGTCCCCTCCTCTTCTCTCCTCTCTCTGTCCTCTCCTCTCTCTGTCCCCTCCTCTTCTCTCCTCTCTGTCCCCTCCTCTCCTCTCTCTGTCCTCTCCTCTCTGTCCCCTCCCTCTCTCTGTCCCCCTCCTCTTCTCTCCTCTCTGTCCTCTCCTCTCTCTGTCCCCTCCTCTTCTCTCCTCTCTCTGTCCTCTCCTCTCTCTGTCCCCCTCCTCTTCTCTCCTCTCTGTCCCCTCCCCTCCTCTTCTCTCCTCTCTCTGTCCCCTCCTCTCCTCTCTGTCCCCTCCTCTCCTCTCTGTCCCCTCCTCTCCTCTCTGTCCCCTCCTCTCCTCTCTGTCCCCTCCTCTCCTCTCTGTCCCCTCCTCTCCTCTCTGTCCCCTCCTCTCCTCTCTGTCCCCTCCTCTCCTCTCTCTGTCCCCTCCTCTCCTCTCTGTCCCCTTCTCTCCTCTCTGTCCCCTCCTCTCCTCTCTCTGTCCCCTCCTCTTCTCTCCTCTCTCTGTCCTCTCCTCTCTCTGTCCCCTCCTCTTCTCTCCTCTCTGTCCCCTCCCCTCCTCTTCTCTCCTCTCTCTGTCCCCTCCTCTTCTCTCCTCTCTCTGTCCTCTCCTCTCTCTGTCCCCTCCTCTTCTCTCCTCTCTGTCCCCTCCTCTCCTCTCTCTGTCCTCTCCTCTCTGTCCCCTCCTCTCTCTGTCCCCTCCTCTCCTCTCTCTGTCCTCTCCTCTCTCTGTCCCCTCCCCTCCTCTTCTCTCCTATCTCTGTCCTCTCCTCTCTCTGTCCCCTCCTCTTCTCTCCTCTCTGTCCTCTCCTCTCTCTGTCCCCTCCTCTTCTCTCCTCTCTCTGTCCTCTCCTCTCTCTGTCCCCTCCTCTTCTCTCCTCTCTGTCCCCTCCTCTCCTCTCTCTGTCCTCTCCTCTCTGTCCCCTCCTCTCTCTGTCCCCTCCTCTTCTCTCCTCTCTGTCCTCTCCTCTCTCTGTCCCCTCCTCTTCTCTCCTCTCTCTGTCCTCTCCTCTCTCTGTCCCCTCCTCTTCTCTCCTCTCTGTCCCCTCCTCTCCTCTCTCAACCCACTCCCACGTTTCCAGCCTCTACGTTTTGTTTTTAGATTAACATACAATGCTGTTGTGGCCGTTTAGTATGGACCATGCTCACACACACATCACACACGCACGTCACATCACAGAGCAGGGGACACAGGGGAATGCAGGCGCTCTGTGAGGCCTGTGTGTATTTTGACTATGGCCCCCTGAAGCTCTAAAGAGCACCCGCTCTTTTCTCTTAGAGGGGAAGCGGAGCGGAAAATCTTTGTTTTGAAGAGAAGGCGATAGGACCATTCTCCTCTGGGGAAATGTTATCTACTTGTTGACATTTGTTTGGCTGTTTTTTGTGTTGTTGACGGGAGTGTACAGTGTTGCAGTCAAACTTCTTTGAACCCACACCATACATATCAATACACACTATCATGAGCCCACACCATACATATCAATACACACTATCATGAGCCCACACCATACATATCAATACACACTATCATGAGCCCACACCATACATATCAATACACACTATCATGAGCCCACACCATACATATCAATACACACTATCATGAGCCCACACCATACATATCAATACACACTATCATGAGCCCACACCATACATATCAATACACACTATCATGAGCCCACACCATACATATCAATACACACTATCATGAGCCCACACCATACATATCAATACACACTATCATGAGCCCACACCATACATATCAATACACACTATCATGAGCCCACACCATACATATCAATACACACTATCATGAGCCCACACCATACATATCAATACACACTATCATGAGCCCACACCATACATATCAATACACACTATCATGAACCCACACCATACATATCAATACACACTATCATGAGCCCACACCATACATATCAATACACACTATCATGAGCCCACACCATACATATCAATACACACTATCATGAGCCCACACCATACATATCAATACACACTATCATGAGCCCACACCATACATATCAATACACACTATCATGAGCCCACACCATACATATCAATACACACTATCATGAGCCCACACCATACATATCAATACACACTATCATGAGCCCACAACATACATATCAATACACACTATCATGAGCCCACACCATACATATCAATACACACTATCATGAGCCCACACCATACATATCAATACACACTATCATGAGCCCACACCATACATATCAATACACACTATCATGAGCCCACAACATACATATCAATACACACTATCATGAGCCCACACCATACATATCAATACACACTATCATGAGCCCACACCATACATATCAATACACACTATCATGAGCCCACACCATACATATCAATACACACTATCATGAACCCACACCATACATATCAATACACACTATCATGAACACACACATACAGTGGGGCAAAAAAAGTAGTTAAAAGTAGTTCTCCCACTTAAAAAGATGAGAGAGGCCTTTAATCTTCATCATAGGTACACTTCAACTATGACAGACAAAATTAGAAAAATAATATGTTTTGTCATGCCCTCTTCACGACTGTCTTGGTGTGCTTGGACCATGTTAGTTTGTTGGTGATGTGGACACCAAGGAACTTGAAGCTCTCAACCTGCTCCATTACAGCCCTATTGATGAGAATGGAGGTGCACTCAGTCCTCTTTTTCCTGTAGTCCACAATCATCTCCTTTGTCTTGATCACGCTGAGGGAGAGGTTGTTGTCCTGGCATCACACAGCCAGGTCTCTGATCTCCTCCCTATAGGCTGTCTTGCCATTTTCGGTGATCGGGCCTTCCACTGTTGTCATCGGCAAACTTTATGATGGTGTTGAGGTCGTGCCTGCCCGTGCAGTCATGAGTGAAAAAGGAGTACAGGAGGGGACTGAGCACGCACCCCTGAGGGGCCCCTGTGTTGAGGATCAGCGTGGTGGATGTGTTGTTACCTACCCTTACCACCTGTGGGTGGGCCGTCGGGAAGTCCAGGATCCAGTTGCAGAAGGAGGTGTTTAGTCCCAGGATCCTTCGCTTATTGATGTTGAACACTGAGATGTAGTCAATGAATAGCATTGTCACGTAAAGTTGAAGTCGGAAGTTTACAGACACTTAGGTTGGAGTCATTTAAAACGGTTTTTTCAGCCACTCCACAAATTTATTGTTAACAAACTATAGTTTTGGCAAGTCGGTTAGGGCATCTACTTTGTGGATGACACAAGTCATTTTTCCAACAATTGTTTACAGACAGATTATTTCACTTATAATTCACTGTATCACAATTCCAGTAGGTCAGAAGTTTACATACACTAAGTTGACTGTGCCTTTAAACAGCTTGGAGAATTCCACAAAATGATGTCATAGCTTTTGAAGCTTCTGATAGGCTAATTGACATAATTTGAGTCAATTGGAGGTGACCTGTGGATGTATTTCAAGGCCGACCTTCAAACTCAGTGCCTCTTTGCTTGAGATCATGGGAAAATCAAAAGTAATCAGCCAAGACCTGAGAAAAAAATGGTAGACCTCGACAAGTCTGGTTCATCCTTGGGAGCAATTTCCAAATGCCTGAAGGTACCACGTTCATCTGTAGAAACAATAGTACGCAAGTATGAACACCATGGGACCACGCAGCCATCATACCGCTCAGGAAGGAGACACGTTCTGTCTCCTAGAGATGAACGTACTTTAGTGCGAAAAGTGCAAATCAATCAGAACAACAGCAAAGGACCTTGTGAAGATGCTGGAGGAAACAGGTACAAAAGTATCTATATCCACAGTAGAATTAGTCCTATATCGACATAACCTGAAAGGCTGCTCAGCAAGGAAAAAGCCACTGCTCCAAAACCTCCATAAAAAAGCCAGACTACGGTTTGCAATTGCACATGGGGACAAAGATCGTACTTTTTGGAGAAATGTCCTCTGGTCTGATGAAACAAAAATAGAACTGTTTGGCCATAATGACCATCGTTATGTTTGTAGGAAAAAGGGGGAGGCTTGCAAGCCGAAGAACACCATCCCAACCTTGAAGCACGAGGGTGGCAGCATCATGTTGTGGGGGTGCTTTGCTGCAGGGAGGACTGGTACACTTCACAGAATAGATGGCATCATGAGGGAGGACAATTGTGTGGATATATAAATAAATAAATAAATTCTCTCTACTATTATTCTGACATTTCACATTCTTAAAATAAAGTGGTGATCCTAACTGACCTATGACACATAATTTTTACTTGGATTAAATGTCAGGAATTGTGAAAAACTGAGTTTAAATGTATTTGGTTAAGGTGTATGTAAACATCCAACTTCAACTGTAGGTGTTCCTTTTGTCCAGGTGGGAAAGGGCAGTGTGGAGTGCAATAGAGATTGGATCATCTATGGATCTGTTAGGGCGGTATGCAAATTGGAGTGGGTCTAGGGTTTCTGGGATAATGGTGTTGATGTGAGCCATGGCCAGCCTTTCAAAGAACTTCATGGCTACAGACGTGAGTGCTATGGGTCGGCAAGTTACCTTAGTGTTCTTGAGCACAGGGACTATGGTGGTCTGCTTAAAACATGGTATGGTTGGTATTACAGACTCATACAGGGAGAGGTTGAAAATGTCAGTGAAGACACTTGTCAGTTGGTCAACGCATGCTCTCAGTACACGGTAATCCGTCTGGCCCTGTGGCCTTGTGAATGTTGACCGTTTTAAAGGTCTTACTCACATTGGCTGCGGAGAATGTGATCACACAGTCTTCCGGAACAGCTGGTGCTCTCATACATATTTCAGTGTTATTTGCCTCGAAGCAAGCATAGAAGTAGTTTAGCTCGTCTGGTAAGGTCGTGTCACTGGGCAGCTCTCGGCTGTGCTTCCCTTTGTAGTCTGAGCCGGTATAGTGCGATTCGATTTTAGTCCTGTATTAATGCTTTTCCTGTTTGATGGTCCGTCGGAGGGCATAGCAGGATTTCTTATAAGCTTCCGGGTTAGAGTTCCACTCCTTGAAAGCGGCAGCTCTAGCCTTTAGCTCAGTGCGGAGATTGCCTGTAATCCATGACTTCTGGTTGGAGTATGTACGTACGGTCACTGTGGGGACGACATCATTGATGCACTTATTGATGAAGCCAATGACTGATGTTGTGTACTCCTCAATGCCATCGGAGGAATCCCGGAACATATTCCAGTCTGTGCTAGCAAAACAGTCCTGTAGCTTAGCATCTGCTTCATCTGACAACTTTTTTATTGATCTAGTCAATTTGCCCTTCACTTGGCAAATCTAACCATAATTCTATCCTCCTGATTCCTGCTTTCAAGCAAAAATGAAAGCAGGAATCAGGAGGATAGAATTATGGTTAGATTTGCCAAGTGAAGGGCGAGGGAGAGCTTTGTATGTGTCTCTGTGTGTGGAGTAAAGGTGGTCCAGAGTTTTTTTTTCCTCTGGTTGCATATTTAACATGCTGATAGAAATTTGGTAAGACTGATTTAAGTTTCCTTGCATTAACGTCCCCGGCCACTAGGAACGCTGCCTCTGGGTGAGCGTTTTCCTGTTTGCTTACGGCGGAATACAGCTCATTGAGTGCGGTCTTAGTGCCGGCCTCAGTCTGTGGTGGTATGTAGACAGCTACGAAAAATACAGATAAACTCCCTAGGTAGATAGTGTGGTCTACAGCTTATCATGAAATACTCTACCTCAGGCCTCATAAAATGAACATCTGCAAACGTATTTGACGTAGGTTAGTATGACAATGTTAGTGATGATGACGGTGATGCTGTTGTGGTATTGGGTTAGCGTTACAGCTGGGGACTGTTTGCTGATGTTTCCTCTACAGAGAGGCCCACGGTAAAACTGATGCTCTATTTAGTCTAGAAGGTTCCACTTAGTTACTTTGTTGATCAAATAAAAATAGGAGAGGACCTGACTCTCTTATGCTTTAACCCCATCTTTTACGATGGAAATGTTTATCAAGTCCTGATAAAATGGCCCTGTTAACCCAAAAGGGTTCTGGTTGATGAAAAATGTCTGACAGCTCTTTTACTGCTATGTGATCGCCCATGTATTTCTGTCTGGGGAGTAGCAGCAGCAACTGAAGTGTTGATGTGGTTTGGACTTGGGTCTGTCACAATGGGACTGATTGTAGAAGGAAACCTGACTGTCAATCAATGCTTGATTCTGACAAAGGGGGTGGTGTTTGTCAGGAAGATTTTTGTGACTGTATGCATTTTACTTTGGCTAGTTCTCTCTCTCCTTTCTTTCTCTCTTTCTCTCTCACCCACACACAATTCTCTCCCTATCTAACACACTCCCATACTATCCCATTCTTTCAAGCATGAGCACACACACGCGCACTTTCTAACTCCTATCAATACACACACACACACACACAGATCTGATGTGTCAGTTCCCCTGGTGTCTCTACTTGTTCGTGTCTTTTCAGCTGCTGAGGAGTGAAGTGTGGACAGAGAGGCTTCTCTCTCTCTCTTATTTATATATATATATATATATATATATATATACCTGAGTCTCCCAATCAGAGTAGTGACAGACAGACAGTGTCCAGCCTGGATTAGCCCTGTCGCTACCGCACAGCACCATTGCTACACACACACTCCATCTATAGAGACATAGACAAACTTTCATGTATGTACTCAAACACCCACACACACAGAATATTTGCATAATCAATACATACATATCAACCTAAACTCTATATTCTGCTGTGTCTGCGTGCATTTGTGTTTATATATGAATGAGAGAGTTCAGCTTTTCCTCGGGGCAGGTCACTACAGCCATCCTCTTTTATGTCTGATTGGAAAAGATCTGAGGGAGTACGCGTGTGTGCCCGGTTCTCCTCCGTGTTACCCAAATGGAAACCCAGCTCTCAGTCAGGACAATAAGACACTGCTCCCTGTTTAACTGGCCCACGTCACACAGGCTTTTCTGTTGAGTCTTAACCAGTTCTGTCTTTTTTTGGTGGTTGATTTTGGTTTATTTGGTTATTTTTACACTGGCTTGCCTGTGGGGATCATTTAGGAAGGCTAGACAAAAGAGCCGGAGGCTGGAGGCGGAAAAACAGGCCAGTTTATATGGCCCCTCAACTAACACACACAGCCTTGATACACACTCAGCCTTGATACACTGTGCTCTAGCAACAATGACACTCTACACACTGGATCGTGTTGGTCACACACTGCACCTGACCGTGCACATCAGATACAGCACCCTGGCCTACACACTGGAACTCACCTCCCACACGATACACACTGAACCTTTCAGACGGAGCCATGCACACAAAAAGACAGTACACACACACTTCAGCCAGGACTTTGTAAGCCCTAGACGATTACCCAGCTGATTGGAGTCCCTCTCCGGAGTCTCTAAACACAGTACTCACCACAGCCCCCCTACACACACAGCACTCTCCTTTCTCATGGAGATAAGGATGTCTCATTGTTGGGAGACAATGATCTTATCAAAGAGCCAATCCAATGTGGAGGGGGGGGGGGGGGGGGTTGTGATGCGACAGGTGCCGTTGTAATACAATTTGTCTATGGGAGGGTTTGGAAGCCGTCTGAACTTAATTGTACCGAGGGTCACAGTCCTCTCTGCTGCACTGTACATAATAGCATTGTGTAACAGCATGCTAACCACAGCATCGGCACAATGCAAATCTAGGATCACCTTGACACCTTACATTGCTAACTTGAGCAGACTGACAACTCAAATCAAATCAGATTGTATTTGTCACATACACATGGTTAGCAGATGTTAATGCGAGTGTAGCGAAATGCTTGTGCTTCTAGTTCCGACCATGCAGTAATATCACAACAACTACCTTATACACACGTGTAAAGGAATGAATAAGAATATCTACATATAAATATATGGATGAGCGATGGCCGAACGGCATAGGCAGGATGCCGTAGATGGTATAGAGTACAGTATATACATATGAGATTAGTAATGTAGGTTGTGTAAACAGTATATAGAGTGGCATTGTTTAAAGTGGCTAGTGATACATTTATTACATCCAATTTTTTATTTTTAAAGCTAGATATTTGAGTCAGTATGTTGGCAGCAGCCACTCAATGTTAGTGATGGCTGTTTAACAGTCTGATGGCCTTGAGATAGAAGCTGTTTTTCAGTCTCTCGGCCCCAGCTTTGATGCACCTGTACTGACCTCGCCTTCTGGATGATAACGGGGTGAACAGGCAGTGGCTCGGGTGGTTGTTGTCCTTGATGATATTTTTGGCCTTCCTGTGACATCAGGTGGTGTAGGTGTCCTGGAGGGCAGGTAGTTTGCCCCCCCCCGGTGATGCGTTGTGCAGACCTCACTACCCTCTGGAGAGCCTTACGGTTATGGGTGGAGCAGTTGTCGTACCAGGCGGTGATACAGCCCGACAGGATGCTCTCAATTGTGCACCTGTAAAAGTTTGTGGGTGTTTTCGGTGACAGGCCACATTTCTTCAGCCTCCTGAGGTTGAAGAGGCGCTGCTGCTCCTTCTACACCACGCTGTCTATGTGGGTGGACCATTTCAGTTTGTCCGTGATGTGTACGCCGAGGAACTTAAAACTTCCACCTTCTCCACTACTGTTCTGTTGATGTGGATAGGGGGGTGCTCCCTCTGCTGTTTCCTGAAGTCCTCGATCATCTCCTTTGTTTTGTTGACGTTGAGTGTGAGGATGTTTTCCTGACACCACACTCCGAGGGCCCTTACCTTCTCCCTGTAGGCCGTCTCATCGTTATTGGTAATCAAGTCTACCACTGTAGTGTCGTCTGCAAACTTTATTATTGAGTTGGAGGCGTGCATGGCCCCACAGTCATGGGTTAACAGGGAGTGCAGGAGAGGTGGAGTGGAGATGTTGTTTCCTACCCTCACCACCTGGGGGGCGGCCCGTCAGAAAGTCCAGGACCCAGTTGCAAAGGGCGGGGTCGAGACCCAGGGTCTCAAGCTTAATGACGAGTTTGGAGGGCACTATGTTGTTAAATGCTGAGCTGTAGTCAATGAACAGCATTCTTACATAGGTATTCCTCTTGTCCAGATGGGTTAGGGCAGTGTGCAGTGTGATTGCGTCGTCTGTGGACCTATTGGGGCGGTAAGCAAATTGGAGTGGGTCTAGGGCGTCAGGTAAGGTGGAGGTGATATGATCCTTGACTAGTCTCTCAAAGCACTTCATGATAATGACGAAAGTGAGTGCTACGGGGTGATAGTCGTTTAGCTCAGTAGCCTTATCTTTCTTGGGAACAGGAACAATGGTGGCCCTCTTGAAGCATGTGGGAACAGCAGACTGGGATAGAGATTGATTGAATATGTCTGTAAACACACCAGTCAACTGGTCTGCGCATGCTCTGAGGACGCGGCTAGGGATGCCGTCTGGGCCGGCAGCCTTGAGAGGGTTAACACGTTTAAATGTTTTACTCGTGTTGGCTGCGGTGAAGGAGAGTCCGCAGGTTTTGGTATCGGGCCGTGTTGGTGGCAATGTATTGTCCTCAAAGCGAGCAAAGAAGTTGTTTAATTTGTCTGGGAGCAAGGCATCGGGGTCCGCGACGAGGCTGGTTTTCTTTTTGTAGTCCGTGATTGACTGTAGACCCTGCCACATTCCTCTCGTGTCTGAGTCGTTGAATTGCGACTCTACTTTGTCTCTATACTGACGCTTAGCTTGTTTGATTGCCTTGCGGAGGGAATAGCTACACTGTTTGTATTCGGTCATATTTCCAGTCAACTTGCCCTGATTAAAAGTAGTGGTTTGCGCTTTCAGTTTTGAGTGAATGCTGCCATCAATCCACGGTTTCTGGTTGGGGAAGGTTTTAATAGTTGTTGTTGGTACAACATCACCGATGCACTTGCTATTTAACTCGCTCACCGAATCAGCGTATACATCAATGTTGTTGTTCGACTCTATCTGGAACATATCCCAGTCCACGTGATCGAAGCAATCTTGAAGCGTGGAATCAGATTGGTCGGACCAGCGTTGAACAGACCTGGGCGTTTCCTGTTTTAGTTTCTGTCTATAGGCTGGAAGCAACTTCATGGAGTCGTGGTCAGATTTGCCGAAAGGAGGGTGGGGGAGGGCTTTGTATGCGTCGCGGAAGTTAGAGTAACAATGATCCAGGGTTTTACCTGGGTCGCGCATTCGATATGCTGATAAAATGTAGGGAGCCTTGTTTTCAGATTAGCCTTGTTAAAATCCCCAGCTACAATAAATGCAGCCTCAGGATATGTGGTTTCCAGTTTACATAGAGTCCAATTTATTTTTTTCTGGGCCATTGAGGTATCTGTTTGGGGTGGATGTTCACGACTGTGATTATAATCGAAGAGAATTCTCTTGGTAGATAATGCGGTCGGCATTTGATTGTAAGGAATTCTAGGTCAGGTGAACAAAATGACTTGAGTTCCTGTATGTTGTTATGATCACACCACGACTCGTTAATCATAAGGCATACACCCCCGCCCTTCTTCTTACCAGAGAGATCATTGTTTCTGTTAGCTTGAGCACAATGCTAATCAAATCAAATTGTATTGGTCACATACACATATTTAGCAGATGTTATTGCAGGTGTAGCGAAATACTTGTGTACCTAGCTTCAACAGTGCAGTAGTGTCTAACAATTCAATCTTAACCTATATTATGAACAGTATCCATAGCTAACACCACAGGAGAGCATTTGGCTCAGATTCCCCTCGGCCTATTGGTCACCACTAAATAACAGAACATCTCTAAACCAGGCATCAGAGATGGAGAGAAGGGACTGTCTATCCGCCATCACAGATGAATCCCAAGTTAATGACGTGTGGGAGTTCTGTTCATAATAACGTGTTAATCACTCCTATCTCTCTGTCTGGCCCTTTTCAGATAAAGAATCCAAGGACAAGAAAGTGTCTGCTGAGGGAGCAGTCAAGGAGACAGTGGAAGAGACTGCAGAAGAGCCTGTGAAAGAAGTGAAGAAAGAAAAGAAGGAGTCCTCTAAGGAAAAGAAGGAGTCGACCAAGGAGCCTAAAGAGCCCAAGGACCCTGGGAAAGAGTCAAAAAAGGACTCTTTGAAAGAGTCCAAGGAAAAGAAGGAGTCCTCCAAGGAAAAGAAGGAGTCCTCCAAGGAATCTGGAAAGGAGTCTTCTAAGGACACCAGCAAAGAGTCTTTGAAGGAGCCTGGGAAAGAGAAAGTGTCAAGAAAGTCATCTGTGAAGGTCAAGGAGAAAAAGAAAGAGCCAGATGCTGCTGCTGGAGAGGGCTGATAATTTCATGCAATAAATACATTCAGTTACACAGATACACACACACCCACACACAGTCTCACATATACACTCATATTCATTGACAAACACACTTCTATCAGGGCGGATGCTGGTCCATAGTCAGGACTTCTGGTGTCTGTGTTGGATGAAGGTGTGGTGCAGAAGATGAGGCCCAGTCAGAAACTCCAGTAGAACAGTCTAGGAGTTGGACGTGCGACATCAAAGCCCTTCCCCTCCCTTCCTTCCAGTGGCAGCGTCTCGCTGTGGAACCCACAGCCCTGTGCGTCGGTAAGCCCTAACCACCCCGCCTACACGCGGGCACTCTGACATCTACCCCGCCCTCTCGCCCCCTCGTGTGGCACCATGCCTTGCCAAAGCCACCCCCGCCTCAGGCTAAGAATAACCCCCGCGTTCCGTCCATCCCTCCGTATGTCCCCTCGGGTAAAACGAGGTCACTTTCACCCCCCCATCAGCAGCTTTCAGCACACAGAAGCAGGAAAACCATCAAACTGAGACAATAGCAGAGAAATGAAAAGCGGGGGGGGGGTGAGCAGCCCTCATGATCGTTTGTGAGGACTTACAGGAACATACTAAATCACACACACCTGAATCCACAAACACATGCACACAAACACAAGAATACAAACATGCACAACCATACATGTATAAACACTAGCTAGCACCTGCTCGTATTCTGCAACACACAGCCCTGCAAGCGGTACAGGGTTTCCAGCCAGCCAGACCACCTTCTGTTAGAGGATCGCTGTGCCAGCCTGACCAATGACAATCCAAACAGCTCTTTATGTTGTCTGTACCTGTACGTCCTGTATGTGTGTGTTGTCTGTACCTGTACGTCCTGTATGTGTGTGTTGTCTGTACCTGTACGTCCTGTATGTGTGTGTTGTCTGTACCTGTACGTCCTGTATGTGTGTGTTGTCTGTACCTGTACGTCCTGTATGTGTGTGTTGTCTGTACCTGTACGTCCTGTATGTGTGTGTTGTCTGTACGTGTACGTCCTGTATGTGTGTGTTGTCTGTACGTTGTCTGTACCTGTACGTCCTGTATGTGTGTGTTGTCTGTACGTGTCTTGATGAATATAGATGTGTATCGTTTCCTAACTCAGCTTAATGAATGTATTATAGCAAAGGTTTTGTACCGTAATCAGCTAGTCTGATGCACCAGGCACCTGTTCTATGCCTGTTTTTATAGCAAAGCAGGGTGATTCAAGTTAGTGCTATGAAACTATTGTTTAATGTTTGTATCTTCTTAATCTCCCTCCGTATGTATGTCTTTCTCTCTCCCTTTAGGTCTGTCTCTTTTCACTCCTTGCTTACTGAGTATGAGGGACAGTGTGTATGTTAGAGTATATAGGAATGGTCACTGTTAAAATGACTTGGCCAGTGGCTTTAGGTTTGTTTTTTTCCTTACTGTTGTGTAAAAGGTCTGTGCAAATTTTCTTGAGCTCGGCACACGGCCAATTTAAGATTGAGTAACTGTGAGACTCACTGTTTCATTTGGCCCGGGTGGTTTGTAGATGTTGCGTTAAAGTCACGTTGTGGAAGAAGGTGGGGATGGACTCCGGCGGACTCTCCTCTCAGGTCTGTGTTATGTTATGTTATGTCTGTTTGACGTCAGTGGGTTCACTTTTTTTTTTTATTCTCCTCAATAACTTGTGTCTTTGACTAAACGCTTTGTGGCGCTCTGTGTTTCACAACATGAATGTTGTACAGGACAAGTTCACGTGCAAAAAATGATTGAACTAGGACCAAACATTGTTACATGCCCCACTGTGAAAAACAAACAGTGCCGCACAGTTTTGAGAGAATGTAATAAAAAGCTCTTTGGATTAGACTTTTAGAAACAAATGGGTTGGTGTCATTTTTATTAAAGAAGCTGTCTTGTGAGAGGCTTAGGAGAGAATGTATATCGGATGTATGTGCATCAGAACAGTATGTAACGCTAATATGTATCAGAGAGGAGATGAACTGTTATCCCTACTGAGTGTAGTAGGTCCCAGCCCAGACTAAATCTACAACTCCCACGATGCTCTTTGATAAATGCCTATGTTTTTCCTCTCCCCTGTCTTAAAGAGACACTTACTTTCTCTATGGGTGTTTTTGTGCATGATTGTGTTTTCTATGTCTGCGGTTCTATTCGAGTGTTCTGGTGTGTTTCTAGATGTGTGTGTGTGTGTGTGTTTCGTCTCTGATCGGTGCCCAAATGAAGTCGCCTGTGAGACGCCCGCTCCGCACAGCTGTAGCCCGCGGGTACCCGACCTCTCACCCTGAAGAGGTCAGAGTTCAGGCTTGTTTTAAGTTTGGATGAAGCGAGGGTATCCCTGGATCCACCGTGGTGCTGCTGTCTGATCCAGGCTGGCGTGGGTCTGAGCTGGACGGAGGTCGCGCTCCAGTCTTGACACGACAGCTGAGTCTAACCCCTTCCCCTCTGGACCCAGACCCACCGTCTGCCCGCAGTCTTAACCCTGGGCAGCTGACTCCCAGGGCTCTCTTAACGTCTGTGCAATGTCTCCACAACGTCTGCCCCATGTCAATAAGATGTAGTAGGAGACACAATATTAAAAAATTCCCTTCACACTGATTACATACATATTGACTCAAGCAGGGACAGTGACACAAAAGCACAACACTATAATATCTGATATAATAATATATACCATTTAGTAGATGCTTTTATCCAAATCGACTTATTCATAATCACACAACAGCACAACACTATAACAGGGATGGACAACTCTTCCCCTCTTTTGTAGGTCCGTGGACCAGTTTCACCCCAAAATAAACAAAATAGAAATATTATCATTTTTTAAGGAACTTTTTTTAAATAATAGAATACACAAGGTGCAACTTGGAAATTTGGTAGTGCATCAGCAGCCACTCAATTAGCCCATGTCAACAACAACAAAAAATTGATGGTAAATTAGTCTAGTGGCCAGCTATCTAAACATGTAGTGAGCATGGTTGAATTGGTTGATCATCAGTTCTAATATTAAAAACGGCAAAGATTTGCCTCTAGCTATTGTAAAATGGGTAGAATTGCAGGAAATGTACTTTTAAACAAAAAAAAGTAACCGAAAGGTTGCAAGTTCAAATCCCTGAGCTGACAAGGTACAAATCTGTCGTTCTGCCCCTGAACAGGCAGTTAACCCACTGTTCCTAGGCCGTCATTGAAAATAAGAATTCTTAACTGACTTGCCTAGTAAAATAAAATAAAGTTCAAACCCAACCCTAGCATTACAAGCACCATGCGCTACCAACTGAGCTGCAAAGGACCATACTAAGGAATACGACAGCGCAATAGGCCTATGTCGTTTTGGAGTGGAAGAGGGTCATTTATGGCACAGTTAAATAAATAACTGTTTCAACTCAGCATCTGTAGTAATCTTGCGGAGAATTTGGGAATAGACACCTCTACTTCAAACGGGTGCTCTTTGGCGCCATCTTGCGTTCAATATTAACAACGTTAATCTGTACTGCTGAATGCACACACACTGTCGACACAAAGACAGTGACACACACTCTCTTTCTCTCTAACACACAGACACACACATTCGCTAAATTTACTCGTCACTCGTGACATGTTTACAATGCGAAGTAACAAGAGCGATACAATTAGATCAAAGAAAACATTGTTCCTTGACAGTTAAATGCTGTAAATACAGGGTTGGGTCATAATTGGATCTTTGAAGAAATGCTTTTCCTTCCCATTTGAGGTTCTTCAGAAGCACAATTTTAAGGGTGACAAACTGTTTTAAAAGGTGTAGATTTCTAAATCTGTCTCAAACAACAGTAACAGACACTTCATGTCATGCAAGCTGGTTAAATGTCGCCTTAACTAGATATGTGCCCTTATTATAGGCTATTGAAATGTTATAGATCATATATACGGAATTGACATCAGACCTTTGAAGTGGGGTCAAACAAAGAAAATGCCTAATTTATCAAATAAGTGTTGCATTGAGGATATGACTGGAAATGTCAAATATATGATACTGAACAGACAGACATTGTGGTGCGCCCCATCAATGCGGGTGGGGGGAGATCAACAATTGTGGGATGACGCTTGGTCCACGGGCAGCTCGAGGGGCGCAGAAACCCCACCTTGATACAAAGTGGCCTGAATTAGTGAATTTTCGTTGTTCCATTCTGCGTTTCACACTGTTTTGCAGCGTGACCGTGTTGAGAGAGCGCAGCAGAGATTAACAGTAAAGACAGGTGAATCGCATGTTGTGTATCCAGGTTTGTTTGTAGTGAAACTAGATCCAGCCTCGAGATCTGATTGAAGTAGGTGGTTCTCTCACAGCGCGGTACTGTACGGAGTGTTTCATTACCAGAGCTGCAGCCAGCCGGGAGCAGCGGGCAAGATTGTACTTCAAATCACTCGGATTATTAAACCCCCGGCAACAATTGAAACATTGAAGGGCCGTTCTCGTTTTGTTTGGAGGAGGTTCCAGCACCCTGCGGGGATGTTTAACTGGAGTAGTAGGGTTTCTATTACGCTGGCAACGCCGTGCGCCTCAGTAGGAGCAGTTTACTATAACTTTGGGCTGGAGGTGGTTCGCTTCTCGCGAGTGAGAGAGACCAGTGCCAGCTCGTGTAGCCTAACCTAAAGCCCGCTACTAAATCTGAGACAGTTGGACAGCATCTCGGCGCAAAAGGGACCTACAATTCCAAACTCAACCGGTTTCTTTTAGCACTTGACAACATCTGTATATTTTTGATATTTCCAAACATGAGGATTTTTGAAGACATTTAATTACGAGTATTTCTTTAGGCTATTTGGGGGATTTATTTCCAAATACTTTTATTTGTCTTTTTTATTATACGCATCTGTTTTATTTTAATATTTTATGAAATTTGTTTTTCACTTTATTTGGAAACATTTTCTAACCCCTGCACTTGTTTTGGGAACACGAGCGCTCCTTGACGCGACATGAGGACTGTCGCCTGGCTGTCCGCACGGCATTGTCATTGTAATTTTCACGTGTCATGTCGATAGTCGGATGCCGGAGGACACGGGATGTCGTTTAGCATTTTGACAAACTGAAGGTTATGGTCTGGAACAAAACCAACTGAAAAACGCTATAGTAGCCTGAATGGGGGCAATTATGCTGGAGTCCCATATATTCTAGGGTTTTCATTCGCACACCAACCCATGGGGATTTAAATATTTATATATATGTATATTCTAGCATACCATTTCCTTTTTTTACGTTTTCCTTCTTTTTTTTTACTGGACCAATTTTAGGATGATGTTGTATTGCTGCTCGAGCGCCTTGGAACTTTCTATTAAGTTCACCTGCAGCTTTTTATTCGTGTTTTTACTGTTCCAAATGCCACAGTCCTCCTCGCCTTTAATTACAGGTAAGATACATTGACTTGGCCTATTTGGTTTCAAAACATGTCAAGCAATTGACAAAAACAATAAAAAAGCCCAAAAGCTAGCCAATAGGCCTAGAGGTAGTCTATTCACTGTTCCCGTTACTTCCCACTCCGCACAGACGTCAGCTCAATGTCTAACGCTAGTTTTGATTTACATTTGGTTGAATTGTCAACTAACGTGAAATCAACAACAAATGTCACAATGCCATTGGATTGACGTTAAAAGTTGAGTGAAAAAAAATATGCTCTGTCGGGTAACTGGTGCCCCGGGGTCGTTTGAAACCTCATGACAGGAGCATTGGCTCACCAGTATAATTTGCCCATCTACTGTTGTTTAGGAAACTCGAGTTGGGTCGCGCTGTCGAGGTCAGTATCCAAGTCACCTGGCGCCTTATTGTGCAAACATAATCATTTATTTCAGGGGAAAGAAAAACCTGCGTATCGGTATCAACTGAGTAGGCTACCATTAAATTCCCATGCCGTGTCGCTACCTGGTATTCGAAATATGCGGTATGTCATCTGTCTATTGTTTTCCCTGCAGGGCCTGGGTTGAACGCACCGTTTTCGTGGAAGAGGAAAGTTGTCTGGTTGTAAAAAAGACAAATGCGCCCTGTCACTGTGCTCGGCTGCAAGAGGTGGATGAAGAGTAAACAACATTTATAGGGCTATTCATTCATCTCTGCTTTATAAAAGAAGAAAAGTCTCATTGGATTGAGGCTAAAGTGTTGGGTTTCCCCACAATCACTTAAAGCTGTGCTGGTTTAATTACACGCGAAGGTTGTAGGGTACGCTACTGTCGGGGTAATTGCCCTGCTCTTGTAATTCTCACAGAAACCACTTTGTCACCAAATTTCCCCCCCAACACTTTCCCTGGCTGCCACTACCCTGCTCAACTAAAAATGTTATATCTCAACTAAATTTAAATCACTCTGACAAAAATATTCTGAGGTAAACTGATCGAATATTTCGTAATTTAGAAAAAGTTATAGGCTATAGCCTATATAATCCAAAATAAATTAGAAATATGAATTTGTCGATAAAACTCAGACTATTAGGCCTACTTATTTTAACGTCTACAAAATATACGTTATCGCATAGCGGGTACAATTCGTGGTAGGCCTGAAGAAAAAGCACATTTGGAATATGGCGAGTCTGTCCATGACGTAACTTCTCTTAGGCGCGAATTTATTGCCTCTCTCCTCGCGCCCTTCACAGGTACAGAAGCCAGCTGCGAGAACGAAGGAGAGGTGCTCCACATACCCAACATAACGGACAACCCGTGCATCACCTGCGTCTGTATGGTGAGAACAAATCCCAATTCTTGCTAAATAACTTTCAAATGGTGTTAGGGCAGGTAATTGTTAGTTGACATTGAGCTTCCCTATTGGTTTTTGGCACGTAGGTTCCACTGAGAAGGAAAAAAACGCAATTGTTGTGCGTAATTCTTCCCTCTGCGCTTGACTGAATAACTTTAATATTCATATTGTGACCTAATTATGTATAGTCTATAGTCGAGTTGTAGGCCTAAGTGGGCAAATAGGCTAGCTATGTAATTATTTCCCTTCTAAGCCCACACTGGCTTTTAAACCAAATGGAATTGTTTGTTTAAAGACGTCCTTGTCTTTATGCTGACTTTGCCCCGACTTCCTGTTAAATCGAGGCTAACGTTACACATGTGAAAGGAGGCGTCTTTCCTGGAACATTTGCTCTTTGACCTCTGTCTCTCCTTGCTTTGAAGGTCATTGTTTTACGGTTGAGAATGCAAGTAAGAGGCTTTTCTGTCACCAGCAGCCAGATTCAATAATGCTCTCCTTAGTCCCTCTTTAAAAGTGTCATGTGGTGAGGAAGTTTCTACAAATGTTGTGTTTGACTTGCAGGGTATTTGCCCTATGTGAAACAGAGAAACAGTGTGTAAGGTTATATATTTATGTGTGCACTGTGCACGCTACTGTGGCCGTGCTGCCTCGGCTGTCTGTAGCTGCTCTGATAGTCTCTTTGATATGTCTCCCTCTGCTAACCACCTCCTTATCAGGCTTCCATCACTAGGAGCCCTGCTGAATGCTATCAGTCATCAGAGGGCCACGGCTAGCCTTTCATCTTGGC
Source organism: Oncorhynchus kisutch (assembly GCF_002021735.2). NCBI lineage: Eukaryota > Metazoa > Chordata > Actinopteri > Salmoniformes > Salmonidae > Oncorhynchus > Oncorhynchus kisutch. Next base: position 17,146,602 of record NC_034175.2, on the reverse strand, counting down.
CCGTCCTTCATGTCACTCGCCCCAGAGTGCCTCACAGGGGAGGGAGGCCAGCCTGAAAGACACTTGTGTCGCCATGCTGTCTTTTAGGGGGGGTTGGCGGATTTTAAAGGGTGGGGGGTGAGCTGTCAGGGCTCTAGTGTCAATCACAGGCTCCCAGTTGCGGCGGAGTATTTGTTAATGGCCCTTCACTGGCGGAAACTGAGGCACACAGAGAAGCCATTCTTTTCGCCAGCCATCTCACAAGACGCAGGAATCTGCCTCCCGCTCGCTAAACATAATATACAAGCAGCCAGGAGGCAGCTCTCGTTAACCTGCTATCTACTACTCTCCCTCGCTTTTTACCCCCTCTCCTCTTGCTCAGTAGCAGTGATTGATGAGCTCAGTGGGCTGACCAGTGATCTGCAAACATTTGGGAAGCCAAAGGTCCTTTCCTGTTCCAACCGCTCCACAAACATGGAGATCAATACTCACCGTGTACCTTTACAGTCTTTACCTCTGCCACTAGCGTTGTCAGTGTTGATATCTCTACAATCTTAGAAAAAAGGTGTTATCTAGAACCTTAATGGGTTCCTCAGCTGTCCCCATAGGCGAACCTTTGTAGAACCCTGGTTGCAGGTAGAACCATTTGTGGTTGCAGGTAGAACCCTTTTGGTTCCAGGTAGAACCCTTTTGTGTTCCATGCAGAACCCTTTCTACAGAGGATTCTACATGGAACCCAAAAGGGTTTTATCTGGAACCAAAAAGGGTTATCCTATGGGGACAGCTGAAGAACCATTTTGGAACCCTTTTTTTCTAAGAGTGTAGTCTAGAAGACTCAAAGAAGACACAATCCTCCTTTATTTTCCGCTCTCTTTCTCCATCCCCCTCAGTTTTCCCAGTGGTCTATAGAGCAAAGGTGGTGTTAGAGAATCGCCAGAGCAGCTTTGCTATTGGACCTTCCAGGATACTTCTAATAGAGGGGTAGAGACAACAAAAAATATGTATATATATCCAGGCTGTATCACAACCGTCCGTGATCGGGAGTCCCGTAACGCGGCGCACAATTGGCCCAGCGTCGCCCGGGTTAGGAGAGGGTTTGGCCAGGGTAGGCTGTCATTGTAAAATAAGAATTTGTTCTTAATTGACTTGCCTTATTAAATAAAGGTTAAATAACAGGTTAATTAATTGACTGGTACTGACTGGTACAGTACCAGTCAAAAGTTTGGACACACCTGTTAATTGAAATGCATTCCAGGTGACTACCTCATGAAGCTGGTTGAGAGAATGCCAACAGTGTGCAAAGGTGTCATCAAAGCAAAGGGTATCTACTTTGAAGAATCTAAAATTGTTTAACACTTTTTTTTGTTTACTACATGATTCCATATGTGGTATTTCATAGTTTTGATGTCTCCACTATTATTCTACAATGTAGAAAATAGTAAAAATAATGAAAAACCCTGGAATGAGTAGGTGTGTCCAAAATTTTGACTGGTACTGTATATATGTTTTATAGTCACACACAAGATAGGTGCAGTAAAATCTGTTGTTTTACAGGGACAGCCATAGTAGTATGGCACAGGAGGTTGGTGGTACCTTAATTGGGGAGGATGGGCTTGTGTTAATGGCTGGAGCTGAATCAGTGGAATGGTATACAAATTCATCAAACACATGGTTTCTGTCCTCCCCTCAGCAGTCTCCACTATAGTACGACACCCCTGGATTAAATAGGGTTAAGTGCCTTGCTTAAGGGCGCATCGACAGATTTTCACCTTATCGGATCAGATATTTTAACTGCTAGGCTACCTGCCAGGACATAAAGAAGGATAGGACAACAACCATCTGAATTCAAAGAAAAGTCATGGAGCTAGCCTACCTATTGGAGCCAAAAGTTACATTCAGTTCATTCAGCACCATTCACTTTCTACCACTGGTGCAGGAATAGGCCTACTTCTTGGATAGGCTTGTGACTTCTCAGTGAAATGTATATATTGTTGCCCTTATCTTTTTTTCATCCAGTTTTAAGCCAAAACTGCTGCTCCTGTGGGGTCGCGACCTGTTTGTTTTGGAGGGAGGTGAAGGGTCACGAGGGCAAGGAGTCCAGGTTTAAATAGGCCTTTGATTTGAGTGCTTCTCTGAAAAGCCTTTTAGTGATCTCTCCATCCTTCCATGAAAGACCGACGGCACGGTGGCTGGCGAGCCTGTCAGCTTGTTTTGACATGCCCTCTGAGGTCAGACTGAGAGAGAGAGTGATAGTGGAAAAGACTGGGAGAGAGATTAGGAGGGAGGGAGAGAGAAATTATCCATAGACCATGGTTTGACTGAACACATTTTGATTATCTGAAGTTGGCAAATGGAGATAGTGAAACTGACTGTGCTGTCGCCATCTAGTGATCATCTTTCCACACTACATGACCATCACGTCAGGGATCAATGCATCTTACATACTCTACATATATCTTTTTAGATGGTCACATTAGCCTATCAACATGCTATTACCCCTCAGGTCAAATATTTCTCTAGTTATTACAAGAGACTAGCAGTAGTCCAATAACAAACCCCAGACCACACGTTGGCCTATTAGAAGCCACGACATACCACCAGTAGACCAGTAAGAAGCCTCAGAAAGTGCATGGTATGTTGAGTGTTTGTGAGGCATGGTGACCTGATTTGACCCCTAATCTTTGTTGAGAGAGGTCAAACCTTTTCACACCACTTAGTGTTAATGGCTGCCGAGTGGAATGGCTCCAAAGCCCAACTGGGAAAGCACAGGTGTGGAGAGACATAAAGATTCAAGGACAAATACGTGACCTCTATGACACTACTAGATATTCCAAGATGGCGTAGCAGTGCAGACATGTTTTGTTCGTCCTTTTGTGTACATTTGTATTTTTTCATCTTTTTTGTATATATTTCAATTTTATTTTCAATCTCTTCTCCATTTTAGTTCAATTATATCTTCCGGTAACCTGCCTCACCCAATGTGATACGGAACCGCTATTATTTTTAATTTTTAGACCTTATAGCAAGAACCACCTAGCCATCAGAAACTAACCAGCTAATTAGCTACAAGCTATTTAGTCATTGTTAGCCACTGCTAGCGGCCTTTACCTTCTGCACATGTACCAGCCCTTTTTTTTTAGCTTGGATAATACTCGCCAGCCTACCAGTAACGGACTGTCTCTCCACTACAACGCCGGATTCCTGCCGTAATCCCTGGACCATTCTCCTGATCTTCACAGCTAGCTAGCACCCACTGAGTTACCCAGTACCGAAACTATCCCTGAGGCCCACCTCCCGGCCTACTCAGTTGTTCACCCGGACTCCACCCAAACATGGCTAGAACCCACTACTCCACCGGATCCTTGTCGTAAGCTCTGGACCTTGGCACCGGATCACCGCTGCTACCGAGTGGCTAATGCCCCTGCCCCGAAGCTAGCACCAGTTAGCCGGCGCATCTCCCAGATAGAAAACTAAATTACTACAACTACAATACCTCTTTCGCCATCTGGCTTGGATCCTTAGTCGACACGGCGCCCCGCTGCCCCACCACGACAGGTCTGCCGACGAATACTCCATCCACTGTGCCTTCAACCGGCCTCCGTCGGACGTCGGAGCAGACACTCCTATTAGCCCCGGGCTACTAACTTTAAACGTTGGTTCCCCCGCTAGCTTGTGTGGTAGCGACTACTCCGCGGCTTCCCTGTTCCATCGATTGCTGCCCCCTGGACCCTATGATCACTTGGCTACATAGCTGATGCCCGCTGGACTGTCCATTAATCACGGTACTCTTTTTATTTTATTATTATTTATTTTTTAATCTGTCGGCCCTAGCCGCGAACTCAGGCTTTGTGTGTAGTTAACCGACCCTCTCTGCCCATTCATCGCCATTTTACCTGTTGTTGTTTTAGCTGATTAGCTGTTGTTGTCTCACCCATTGTTGTCTTAGTTAGCTCTCCAAATCAACACCTGTGATTACTTTATGCCTCGCTGTATGTCTCTCTCATATGTCAAAATGCCTTGTATACTGTTGTTTAGGGTAGTTATAATTGTTTTAGTTTACAATGGAGCCCCTAGTTCCACTCATTATACCTCTGATACCTCCTTTGTCCCACCTCCCACACATGCGGTGATCTCACCCATTATAACCAGCTTATCCAGAGATACAACCTCTCTTATCATCACTCAGTGCCTGGGCTTACCTCCGCTGTACCCGCACCCCACCATACCCCTGTCTGCACATTATGCCCTGAATCTATTCTACCACGCCCAGAAATCTGCTCCTTTTATTCTTTGTCCCCAACGCTCTAGTTTTGATAGCCTTTTAGCCGTACCCTCATCCTACTCCTCCTCTGTTCCTCGGGTGATGTGGAGGTAAACCCAGGCCCTGCGTGTCCCATGCACCCTCATTTGTTGACTCCTGTGATCGAAAAAACCTTGATTTCATGCATGTCAACATCAGAAGCCTCCTCCCCAAGTTTGTTTTACTCACTGCTTTAGCACACTCCGCCCACCCTGATGTCCTTGCAGTGTCTGAATCCTGGCTTAGGAAGGCCACCAACAATTCTGAGATTTCCATACCCAGCTACAACATTTTCCGTCAAGATAGAACTGCCAAAGGGGGAGGAGTTGCAATCTACTGCAGAGATAGCCTGCAAAGTTCTGTCATACTTTCCAGGTCTATACCCAAACAGTTTGAACTTCTAATTTAAAAAATCAACCTCTCCAGAAATAAGTATCTCACTGTTGCCGCCTGCTATCGACCCCCCTCCTCTCCCAGCTGTGCCCTGGACACCATTTGTGAATCTAGCTAGCATCTAGCTTCAGAGTTCGTTCTGTTAGGTGACCTAAACTGGGATATGCTTAACACCCCGGCAGTCCTACAATCTAAGCTAGATGCCCTCAATCTTGCACAAAACATCAAGGAACCCACCAGGTACAACCCTAAATCCGTAAACATGGGCACCCTCATAGACATTATCCTGACCAACTTGCCCTCCAAATACACCTCCGCTGTTTTCAATCAGGATCTCAGCGATCATTGCCTGTATCCGCTATGGGTCCGCGGTCAAACGACCACCCCTCATCACTGCCAAACGCTCCCTAAAACACTTCTGTGAGCAGGCCTTTCTAATCGACATGGGCCGGGTATCCTGGAAGGATATTGACCTCATCCCGTCGGTCGAGGATGCCTGATCATGCTTTAAAAGTAATTTCCTCACCATCTTAGATAAGCATGCCCCATTCAAAAAATGCAGAACTTAAAACAGATATAGCCCTTGGTTCACTCCAGACCTGACTGCCCTTGACCAGCGCAAAAACATCCTGTGGCGGACTGCAATAGCATCGAATAGTCCCCACGATATGCAACTGTTCAGGGAAGTCAGGAACCAATACACTCAGTCAGTCAGGAAAGCAAAGGCTAGCTTTTTCAAGCAGAAATTCGCATCATGTAGCTCTAACTCCAAAATGTTTTGGGGCACTGTAAAGTCCATGGAGAACAAGAGCACCTCCTCCCAGCTTCCCACTGCACTGAGGCTAGGTAACACGGTCATAAATCCATGATAATCGCATTTCTCAACGGCTGGCCATGCCTTCCTCCTGGCTACTCTAACCCCAGCCAACAGCTCCACCTCCCCCGCAGCTACTCGCCCAAGCCTCCCCAGCTTCTCCTTCACCCAAATTCAGACAGCAGATGTTCTGAAAGAGCTGCAAAACCTGGACCCGTACATATCAGCTGGGCTAGACTATCTGGACCCTCTATTTTTAAAACTATCCACCGCCATTGTTGCAACCCCTATTACCAGCCTGTTCATTCTCTCTTTCGTATCGTCCGAGATCCCTAAAGATCGGAAAGCTGCCGCGGTCATCCCCCTCTTCAAAGGGGGTGACACCCTAGAGCCAAACTGTTACAGACCTATATCCATCCTGCCCTGCCTATCAAAAGTCTTAATGTTAAGTTAATAAACAGATCACTGACCATTTCGAATCCCACCATACCTTCTCCACTGTGCAATTCGGCTTCCGAGCCGGTCACGGGCGCACCTCAGCCACGCTCAAGGTACTAAACGATATCATAACCGCCATCGATAAAATACAGTCCTGTGCAGGCGTCTTCATCGACCTGGCCAGGGCTTTCAACTCTGTGTCAATCACCGTATTCTTATTCGGCAGACTCAATAGCCCTGGTTTTTCTAATGACTGCCTCGCCTGGTTCACCAACTACTTTGCAGATAGAGTTCAGTGTGTCAAGTCGGAGGGAATGTTGTCCCGACCTCTGGCAGTCTCTATGGGGGTACCACAGGGTTCAATTCTCGCACCGACTCGTTTCTCTTTATATATCAATGATGTCACTCTTGCTGCGGGCAATTCTCTGATCCACCTCTACGCAGATGACACCATTCTGTATACTTCTGGCCCTTCCTTGGACACTGTGCTATCTAACCTCCAAATGAGCTTCAATGCCATACAACACTCCTTCCGTGGCCTCCAACTGCTCTTAAACGCTAGTAAAACCAAATGCATGCTTTTCAACCATTCGCTGCCGGCACCCGCCCACCCGACTAGCATCACCACCCTGGACGGTTCCGACCTAGAATATGTGGACAACTATAAATACCTAGGTGTCTGGCTAGACTGTAAACTCTCCTTCCAGACTCATATTAAACATCTCCAATCCAAAATCATATCTAGAATTGGCTTTCTATTTCGCAACAAAGCCTCCTTCACTCACGCCGCCAAACTTACCCTAGTAAAACTGACTATCCAACCGATCCTCGACCTTGGCGATGTCATCTACAAAACAGCTTCCAACACTCTACTCAGCAAACTGGATGCAGTCTATCACAGTGCCATCTGTTTTGTTACCAAATCACCTTATACCACCCACCACTGCGACCTGTATGCTCTAGTCGGCTGGCCCTCGCTACATATTCGTCGCCAGACCCACTGGCTCCAGTTCATCTATAAGCTAGGTAAAGCTCCGCCTTATTTCAGTTCACTGGTCACGATAACAACACCCACCCGTAGCACACGTTCCAGCAGGTATATCTCACTGATCATCCCCAAAGCCAACACCTCATTTGGCCGCCTTTCCTCCCAGTTCTCTGCTGCCTGTGACTGGAACTAATTGCAAAAATTGCTGAAGTTAGAGACTTTTATTTCCCTCACCAACTTTAAACATCGACTATCTGAGCAGCTAACCGATCACTGCAGCTGTACATAGTGCATCTGTAAATAGCCCACCCAATCTACCTACCTCATCCCCATATTGTTTTTTAAATTTTATTTACTTTTGTGCTCTGTTGCACACCAGTATCTCTACTTGCACATCATCAATCTGCTCATTTATCACTCCAGTGTTAAACTGCTAAATTGTAATTATTCACTCCTATGGCCTATTTATTGCCTACCTCCTCATGCCTTTTGCACACACTGTATATATACTTTATTTTTTTCTACTGTGTCATTGACTTGTTTATTGTGTTATTGGCTTGTTTATTTTTTCTCCATGTGTAACTCTGTGTTGTTGTCTGTGTCACACTGCTTTGCTTTATCTTGGCCAGGTCACAGTTGCAAATGAGAACTTGTTCTCAACTAGCCTACCTGGTTAAATAAAGGTGAAATAAATAACATAAAAAACTACTGTGGTCGTCAGAAGACGCATAACTCTCCACTCTTTCTATTTCTCTCTATTTCTCTCTCTCTCTCTAAAAATCCATCTCTCTCTCTCTCTTTCTCTCTCAAAATCCATCCCTCTATCTATCTATCTGGCATCATATATCTCACTCTCAGACATATTTGTCTCAAACTGGCTGTTGAAAGTGCTCTGAAAATCTCTATGATTTAGACCAGTGGTTTGGGGAGCGCTTTACAGAGACTATGTATGGATCCCATGTGCCTTCGCCTCTCACCGCCCTTCTCTCGCCTTCACTGATGGCATCACCCAAACCAGCCTGGTTAGAGAACCAGTGAAGGCTCTCTGTAAATAAAACCGCCCAGTTTTATTTTAGGTATATGGGCCACGGTCCAGCTTTGAAGTTGACTCATTATACAGTCCAGTTAGGTTGCACTGAGTAAATGGGGACTATATAAAGGGAGTGTATAAAGCTAGTGGCAAAGTGATAATGTTTAGCGAGTATATAAAGTGGGGTTGTATATAAATTGAGAAGAGAGAAAGAGAACATCTGCATAAAGTACGTGTAACCAGAGTTCATTTTAGCCTGTAAAAGGGGAGTGTGTCGACAAAGAATGTGTGGAGACTTTATAATGTGAATACACTGATGGCAATCAAAAAGCATCTTCTTTCTCTCCCTCTATCCCTCCGTCTCTCTCTTCCTCTCTCTCTCCCCCCTTTTTCTCACCTCCCCCTCTTTCTTTCTCTCTCCTCCCCCCTCTTTCTTTCGATCTCTATCTCTCTACCCTCCCTCCCCCCTCCCACCCTCCCCCTCTCCATCAGAAGGAGAAGGCAGACTGTAAACAGGAGAAGTGTCCCCTGGTGTCTGAGGACTGTGCTCTGGTGGTCAAACAGACGGGAGCCTGCTGTGAGAGATGCAAAGGTGAGCAGCGCACACACTCTACTACTCTCATCACCATGAAGACATGAGGTCGAAGGTTAGGGGATGCATGTACTGTTCTGTAGTCTCAGCGAGACCAATAGACTTGGAACTTTGTCTAGTGGAGTGAGTTAGGTCTATCTCTGAATCTCTTTAGTGTTGATGTATAGACCTTGCTGCAGCATTGCAGTGATGTTGTTTGACGGTCATTGATGCTACCTGTAGGAGTGAGGGTGACGTGACAGCTTGAGTCCCACAGTAGAAGACAGGCAGTCCAGCTGCACTGGTCATCCTACTTATTTAACCACTACTGCCTCCTTGTGGAGGAATGAGGAATATTTTTTCTTCCCACAGCACAATAGTTACTATGCGTGTGTATGTATGTGTACTGTATCAGACCAATTGAAGATTCTGCTTGAGGGTAAATTGCTACATACACAAACACATATAGCTATTATTTTCCAGGCTTCTGCTCACATACACCCACAAACATGTGACAGGCGTACAGCAAATCGTATTTAAGTCTTCAGACCTATTCTTTCTCACACTGTTTGCCAGCATCTCTCTCTCTCTCTCTCTCATACACACACACACACACACATACACACACACACACACACACACACACACACACACACACACACACACACACACACACACACACACACACACACACACACACACACAGCTGCAGTGGTGGACTTCTCCTCTCTGGGACGGGTTGGGACCCGTTGGGGTTCAGCGTTGGGTTTACGGGGCACAGAAATAAACCTAGTTTACGAGCCGCTGCGCCTCTCAGCCTCCCAGACTAGGACCGCACTCATTCACCTCCCAATCAGAACACACAGGGGTCGCGTAGTGTTGGGGTCACCTTGGACACAGTCCACAGCATTGACCACGTCATGGTCTGGGGCGCGGCCCTTTGTTTGCGGTCAAGATTATACGAGACTAGAGTTAATTCAAATGAAAAGAGGTGGAGCTCGCTTAAGTCGACCATGGAAAGCCCCATGTTGTCATGGTGAACGGTATTAGTGCCTATTGTTCCTCCATTGTGGTTGACTTTGGGTTTTATTCATGACCATGTCTACATTTAGAACAGGAACTTGCTCGTGTCAGCACAAAAACCTCCCACTGTTCAAGTACTTAATGCAGTGGTTTTATCATAGGAATGGTTTTGCTGTGTTTCCATAACCAGACAACCCTATATCTGTTGAAATTGAAGATCGTATTAATTTAGTCCCTTATTGACTGTGGGTGGTGTATCTGGAGCGTTGTGATTGCTCATAGTGGATCTCAGGTCCATTTCACATGGTGTTTTTATAATGCCATTGGAATGGACCTGGACACTTCACAACCACATGTTCTGGTATCTTGATACATCTATGTAATGGATTGGGGTTGTCAAAGTGTGTGCATGCCTGTCTGTCTGTCTGTCTCAAGTGTCTGAATTGCACATAACTGACAGTGCCGAGACTACTAAACCTCACCATCACTATGCCAAATCATGACAATCAAAGAAAGGTCTTCCCAAGCCATAAGGGGCACTATAGCCAGCTGGCTCTGACAGTGGTGGCAGACAGACTCCCTCCAGGCATCGCATACAGTGGATTCATAACCCTGTGTTAAATCTGTCTCAACACTTATGGTCTGGAGAGGCAAACAGCTCTATGTTCACACATGTGGTCCATTTAGTGCTCCCTGTAGACTTTTAGTTTCCACGAACTAGTAAACATTCACATCCAGGTTTGGAGTGCTAACTTTCTCTCGCTCTCCCTCTCTCTGTATCTTTCTCTCTATCCCCCCTCTCTCTCACTCTCTCTCTCTATCCTTCCCCTCTCACTCTCTAGGTTGTCAGCTGGATGGAGAGTCCTATAATAGTTCTGTCTCCTGGACCAGCTCCATCAAGCCCTGCATTTCTCGCCGCTGTCAGGTGAGTGTCACAAAGAGAAATGAAAGAGAGAAAGGGAGGGTAAAAGACATAGAGAGAGAGATGATGATGAGAAAAGTAAGTAGAGGGAATGTAAAGTAAATGACGGAGAGAAGGAAAGAGGGAGTACTGAGCCAGAGGCAGACAGGGAGAGGGAAAGAGAGAGGGAATGAAAGAAGGGAGTGAGTGGAAAAGAGGCACACGGACAGAGGAGGAGTGAGTGAAAGAGAGACGGGTGGAAAGGGAGAGAGAGATTAATGAAGAAAGGGAGAAAGATAAGTGAGGATCTAGGGAAAGATAGACATACATTTAGAGTGGGAGGCTGAATGACGCAGACAGAGACACAGAGTTGGGGAGGGAACAAGAGGTGAGGGAGAGAAAAAATGAGACAGTGGACAGATAGCCAAGGGGTTGGAGGAAGAAGAGACATAAAGAGAAAGAAAGGCAGATGAAGTTGGGGGGGCTGAGAGAGAGCGAGTGAAGGAGAGGGATAGAAAGATAAAGGAGGATGATATATGTCTCAATATCTTTGGGAGAGGAGCCAGGTGAACTTGGCAGTACAGTCCACCCATCTGGTTCCAAGCCTCCCCAACCCAGTGTCGACCTCACAAGACTAACCCCACACGTCTCCTCAAAACACACTCAAACCACATGTACACCCAACCTCACTTAACGTATACACACCACGCACTCACAGGGTCCCACAATACCACTTAAAACACAAAACACACGCACAAATCTGAACACTGTAAGTCAATGGCCGTCATTGTAAATATATATTAAGAATTTGTTCTTAACTGACTTGCCTAGTTAAATAAAGGTTCAATGTAAAAAATAAAACAATATAAAATGGCAGTGGACACAGCTGTGTGAGGGAGTGTCAGCTCCAGCATTGGGGAGGTCCAGTCAAACTAGGCTATGTGTTAGTCTGCGTGTTGAAGGGTGGTTTGCGAAAAAGACTGAGCTCCACACACCACTCATTTACTCCATCCCCAAGATACCCACGCGGAGGGAAAGGGAGGGGGGTCTAACCAGTATCCAGACATCACACACAAACAATGTGTTGAGGTCCCTAGTTCTAACACTCCTACTTCTAACAATCCTAGGGTATGTATAATACATGTCACTTCTATTGAACTAAACACATGGCAGACTACTGAGATCTGCCCAACAAGGGAGGTGTGTGTGTGTGTGTTTCTGAGCTTCAGTTTGTGGTTCTCATGGAATATGTTGTTGATTCAGGATATTTTTTCAGGTACATTTCCAGTGAGTGATCAGGGGTGTCCCAGTGTGTAGAATAGTTCCATGTGTGAGATGCAGAATGGAATGTTCCTATCTAATGGTATGTCCCTATCTAATATCCTGCTTACGTAGTACATGCCTTACATAACTGAAACAGGATTCAAACAGCTAAGCAACCGAGAGACAAGTTTGTCTAATACAGGAATGAGAGGTATGCAGCAGAATATTCACTGATATACGTAGCCTAGGACTGGACAGGAATGCTGCTGGGAATATGTCGTAGGAAATTTGCTTGAACAATAATAAATAAATCGCTGTTTTAATTGCTTCCTGGTTTTGACAGGAAGGTGTCGTAACTGAAGCGGAAGCACAATGTGTCGTCCACTGCAGGAACCCCAAGATTCACCCCAAGAAGTGCTGTCCAACGTGCCCGAGTGAGTGTGTGTGTGTGTGTGTGAGTGAGTGTGTGTGTGTGTGTGTGTGTGTGTGTGTGTGTGTGTGTGTGTGTGTGTGTGTGTGTGTGTGTGTGTGTGTGTGTGTGTGTGTGTGTGTGTGTGTGTGTGTGTGTGTGTAAAAAAGGAATACATCAATAATAAAGCTAACCTGTGTGTCTCTTCTGTTCCAGGCTGTATCTTGGAGGGCCATCTGTACAAAGAGAGGGAAGAGTTTCACCCTGAGGGAAAACCCTGTATTAAATGCACCTGCACTGTGAGTATACACTGTATAGACATGCATGTCTCCAGTCCCCACAGTACAGTAACTGGCTCTCTGTGGTCCAAATGAGTTTGTCTTGGCTCTCAGGGGACTCACAGTGGTCACGCTCCCCATCCCCTTAGTAAACAAACAGGGGAGGTGAGTGAGTAAACACATTGTGTGAGCTGAGTCTATAAACACATTAATGCCTCAGTGGGACTAGTGTACACTGTGTCCTGTACCAGCCGTTAATGAGGGCACACTGCTACAAGGCCAGGGGGAACTGTGAATACCGTCTGGCATCTAGAGTAGTTGTGTTTATGAGCTGTTAATGGTAGCAATCCGGGTTTCACAGGTGCAGACAAAGGTAAAAATGATATTGTGTAAGGGAAATGGTCATTAAGTGGAGATAAGTTGAGTAATGCATAAGAGAAGATTAATGCAGCGTTGTTCTAACGTCTATGTATATAGCTTACTTATTCTTCTTTCATTGGGGTATTTTTTTAAACTTTAGTTATTTAGTAAATATTTTCTGAACTCTATTTTCTTAAAACTGCATTGTTGGTTAAGGGCTTGTAAGTAAGAATTTAAGGTCTACATGTAAGGTCTACACCAGTTGTATTTGGCGCATGTGAGAAATAACGATTTGATTTGATATGATATGCTGTGTTCTTTCAGGGAGGGCGGACCCTATGCGTCAGGGATGTGTGTCCTGTCCTCTCATGCCCCGCCCACCTGAGCCACACTCAGCCTGGACAGTGCTGTCCCAAGTGCCTCGGTAACACCCCTCTCTCATCAAATACCTCATAGGACTCTCCGATAGAAGTCTGGAGAACATATTCATATTTCATGAATTATTATTATTAAAACATCACACATTATTAAAACATCTTAAGTCAGAATAATTATCATCAAGCATATCTTTTTTTCTTTCTCTCTCCATCAGGTCAGAGGAAAGTGTTTGACCTGTCGATGGGGAGTTGTCTGTTCCACAGTGAGGTCTATGAGGACGGCACCTCTTTCAAGCATGACAACTGCACCACCTGTACCTGCAAGGTAAGAACTGACCAGAGAACCAGGCCCCAGAACTCTATTCAATGTATGTGCCATATCACCAAGTTACCATCAATAACTGACCCCTTCTCCTTCCCTCGTATCCCTCCACCTTCTCAGAATTCCACTGTGGTGTGTAGGAAGCGCTGCTCTCGGCCGGGCAGTTGCCATGGTGACCAGTGCTGTGAGGCGTGTCTGTCCTTTGTGAAGGTAGCGGAAGTGAAGTACTGCCGGGCCAGGAACAAGATCTACCGGGTGAGACAGTCTGGGACAACAAGTCCTAATGCTGCATCCTCGATATCAACTGGGAAAAAAAGAACCTTACCATTGCCTCAACATTCAACACTGATACTTATCCACCGCAGTTGTCCTCATTCTGACATTTATATGCATATTTATACAGCCATTAATACTTGTTTGATTGATGTTGTGGTTGATTGGTTCCCTCTCTGCTTCTTCCTCTGCTCTAGGAAGGAGACATGTGGTCGTCTGTGAACTGCACCCTGTGTGCCTGTGTCAAGGGGGCCATCGAGTGCCAGCCAAAGCAGTGTGTGCCAATCACCAGCTGCCCCTCGGTGAATGACAGGCTCAAGGCCCAATCACAAACTGTCTTTCTTTGTATTGCGCCTTTTCATTCCAGGAATTTTTCAATGAATTGATGTGAATGACAACATTGATTAGAATAGGCTTAAAAAAAATAATCATGCTCACTCACTTTACCTATCATCTTAAAGCTGGAATCTGTACTTGGTGAAACTGCTACACTCGTTTGCGATATTACATCAACAAAGAAGTTACTTCAAACAACAACCCCTGTTTTTTTCTTCATTGGACCCATGATAGAACAGCAGAGCATGTACCGCAAATAATTTTTACCGCGATGCTGAATGCTCCTCTCCTCCGTTTCATCAACAAAATAAAAACGAGAACAAATGCTCTGGGGCGGACAGTGGCGCTGTTTCAACATATGCAGATTTCAGCTTTAACCTCTTGATACTAGCCATCCGGGATCGTGACTACAGGCTCAAGCTCATTACCATAACGCAAAATGCAAAGAATATTCTTAGAAATATTTAACCTCCACACATTAACAAGTCCAATAGCTCAAATGAAAGATAAACACCTTGTTCATCTACCCAGCAAGTCAGATTTCTAAAATGTTTTACGGCGAAAACACACCACATATTTATATTAGACCACCACCGAAACAAAGACAAGAGGCAGCCATTTTGTCCCAGAAAATATAAAATTATAAAAGCAGGATTAAAAAATAAATCATTCACTAACCTTTTGAAAATCTTCATCAGATGACAGTAATAGGACATGTTACACAGTACATTTATGTTTTTTTCAATAATATGCCATTTATATCCATAAATCTCTGTTTACAATGACGCCATTTTCAAAAAATGCTACTCAAATGTCCGGAGAAATTATGATAGCTCCGACAGATAACGTCAGATAACAAGCAATACACATGACTAATTTCCCATCTGCAACTTAAATGCACTTATGTTATGAACGCTGCCTATATCTATAGGACATAGCCCTGGGGTCCCTCTATTCTCCCTGAATCATCAACATGAGACAGTCCCTTTCACACTTCACCACGTCCCCATCCATCTGGTCCCCCTCCCGCTGAGACAGACAGAGGCTGTCTACTGTCCAGAGTTACTGTCTGTGACTAACCGCCACATGTTCAATCCACTTGCGTGACGTGTTGGTTTCACAGTAAAGGAGGAGGTGTCAAAACCGATTCACCTGGGCCAGAACAGTGTGGTGGGTCAAGGCACGACCCTGGTAACTTACCATAGTAACCATAGCTGTCAGGTTTTTTGGGGCTGAGTAACAGTCCCAGTTCACACGGTGGTCACCTGTCTTGGGGTGATGTAGTAGATTCTTTGCATTCCAGCGACCAAATGATCAGTTACTTATTCATGCTGCCAGTGACCAGCGTTCACACGGTTACAATGGTTACCTAGCGTCACCTGTTATGGTCACATAGCGGTTGCTTGTTGCGCGGTAATGTAGTGGTCATCTGTTCTTTCATACGTTCATATAGTCGACATTAAAGGCTCGTTGTCATTCTTTTTTAAGCTAGCATCCCACCACCATCACATATACACCATCCCCGTATGGTTATGGAGCAGATCATGGTCACATAGTAGTATAATGAACTGTCATACGGTCATTAGTCAGACAGTACAATTACAGTCACATATGGCTGCCTTAGTCATGGATTCCTAGTGGTCACACAGCGTTCACCTGTTATGGAGTCATGTAGTCAAATCAAATTTATTTATATAGCCCTTCGTACATCAGCTGATATCTCAAAGTGCTGTACAGAAACCCAGCCTAAAACCCCAAACAGCAAGCAATGCAGGTGTAGAAGCACGGTGGCTAGGAAAAACTCCCTAGAAAGGCCAATACCTAGGAAGAAACCTAGAGAGGAACCAGGCTATGTGGGGTGGCCAGTCCTCTTAGTAGTAGTAGTATATCCCCTAACGGCCATCTGTGTTTGTGTCTTGGTCACTGAGTCATGGTCATCTGTCGTAATAGTCACATAACAGCCAACTGAGACACGGTCGCCTAGCGGTCAATTGCAATATAGATCTGGTCACATAGCGGTCACCTGTCATACAGTATCACAACATCCACTCATCATACCTTCCTGGTGGTCATGTAGCATTCACTTGTCACACGGTCACAGTGTGGTCACCCATGTGTCTGCCCCTCCGTCCCATAGGAGACACACAGTTTCCAGTCCGGTCTTTGTCTGGGTGAAGTTTGAGTGACAGTAAAGAAGAGCTTCCCTATATTTAGATCCTGAAAGCCAATCTCTCCTTCTCTCAAAGAGCTTCAAAGAGGGAGAGCCCTTTGTGCACTGTGATGTGGGTCAGGTGGGACCTGGGTGTGTGTGGGGGGGGGGGGGGGGGAGTGAGAGAGAGAGTGTAAGTGATGAGGACAGCCCTGGGGCAAAGGTAAGTGTAGGTTGAAGGGGATAGAGTTCTCAAATGTGCACCTCTGATGGAGGTTGAAACATAGCCCCCACCATCTCTCTAGCAAACACACACATACACCAGGCAGAGAGTATCAATTGTCTGTATCAATGTCTCACTGTCTGGCTGTCCACGTTTGACTGGTTTTATCTGTCTGTGTCTATGTGTGTGGGTATTAATGTGTAATGTGTCCAACTGTCCAGTTGACTGTCTTTCTCTTGCACTCTGACTGGCTGCCTGCTGATCTCTCTCTGTCTGTGTATCTAACAGTCTGTCTGTCTCTTCTAGAATAAGATCCTGAACAGGACAGGCTGCTGCCCGGTTTGCACTGAAAGTGAGTAAGTTACTCCCCTCTTCCTCTGCTGAGTCCTTACACACCTTTGTGGGTTCCATTTGACAGTTTTGTGGCGGTTGTTTCTTTCTTGATCTTCTCTCAAATAGACATTTAGTTATGTTGTATTAAACACAGATTTCTCACGCAAAATACAGGAATACAAGTTGGATCAAATTGATGGCCATAATTAAACACACTCGCCTCTCTCTCTCCCTCCTATCACTTCTTCCAGAGCCAGGCGTGTGCACTGTATTCGGCGACCCCCACTACAACACCTTCGACGGGCGCACATTTAACTTCCAAGGAACCTGCCAGTATGTTCTAACTCGAGACTGTGGTGGCGCCCCCTCTGGCGGAGGTGGAAACAGCGCCGGCTCTGACTCTGGCTTCACGGTTGTGGTGAGGAACGATGCGAGGCGAACCCGCTCCTACTCCTGGACCCAGTCAGTGGAGCTGAGGATAGGAGGGCTGAGTCTCAGCCTGCACCAGCACCTAACGGTGAGGAGGAACGGCACGCGCATCGCCCTGCCCTACCATGGCCCTGGGGTCCACATCGACCTGGATGGATACCTGCTCAAACTCACCACCATTGCAGGTTAGACAGGATTCATGTTAACTTCATTGGAACCTAAAGGACACTGCTAAAGTGCATTTTAGCTCCTTTTTGAAGCATAACTCTGTCTCTTTCTTTCTCCCCCTCCCCTTCCCTCAGGTCTGGAGATCACGTGGGACGGGGACAGCTTTGTGGAGGTGGTGGCTGCTCCTCACCTGCGCGGTCGTCTCTGTGGCCTCTGTGGGAACTACAATGGACACAAGCGGGATGACACCATGGGCAGCGACGGCCTCTTCAAATTCGTGGTGGATGAGTTTGCAGAGTCGTGGCGCGTGGAGGGGAACGAGGTTTGTGCCCAGCCCATCAGGAGGCCCACCTCGTACCTCTGTCCCGGCAGTGTAAAGGTCAGGTTCCGCGCTCACAGGGAGTGTCAGAAGCTCAAGTCCTGGGAGTTCCAGAAGTGTCACCAGGTGGTGGACTTTGCCTCCTTCTTTAGGTCAGTGGTTCTTGCGGTGTCTCAGGAATGTTGGGGAGCTTTATTTGTAATGAGATTTGTCCTAGAATCTGCAACATTTCCAAATTCTCTTGTGACATTTTGTTCATATAGCAAATGTGATATTTGATTGTCTCCAATGTGCATAAAATGTCCAATGTTGTGTTGAATATGGAACCCTCTTAGTATAGAAATACATTTAATCCAGTCCATTCAATTTAATTGAACATGTATTTGTCTTATCTCTCTCTCTTTCTCCCTCTGTCTCTCTCTAGGTCCTGTGTAACAGACATGTGTGAGTGTCCGGTGCATAAGAACTGTTACTGTGAGTCCTTCATCGCCTACAGTCGGGCCTGTGAGAGGGAGGGAGCCCCCTTCTACTGGAAGCCAGAGGCTGCCTGCATGGGTGAGTGACAGCACACACAGCCTATCACTAAACTTCATGGAACAGGGGACTCCCCCCACATTCAATTTGCTCAACAGAATTGATCGACGCATCTCTGAAATCCATTCATGTTAGGCGATTTGCAGTTATTTCTAACCAACTCCCATCTTCTCAGCCACCCAGTGTAAACACGGAGCGGTGTACGACACCTGTGGCCCGGGCTGCACCAAGACCTGTGACAACTGGAATGAGATCGGGCCCTGCCACAAGCCCTGTGTTGCCGGCTGCCACTGCCCAGCCAACCTGGTGCTGTTCCAGGGCCGCTGCATCAAGCCCACAGCCTGCCCTGGCCGGTGACCCTAGTGCCCCAGGGGAAGGGGGCTGAGAGAGGGCCAAACAGCCAACACTGCCTAGCACTCCGGGTCCATACCTGAGGAAGGGAGGAGTGGGGGGGACATTGGGGTGAGTGTGGGGTGATTAATGGATTTGCAGACAGGCAACGATGGACTGAAGGGATTCTCAGAAGACAGGTGGGTCAGGTAGAGGCCTCATCCACTCTGAGGGAGATAGATACCGGCCATCACAAACTGGGGTTTGGAACTCCGATGTCGGCTGCTCTTACTGCTCTTTAGTTACTGGACACTCAAGGGACATTCATCCAGACTGTCATGGACCTTCAGGAAAAGGGTGGGGCTGGCTCTGTGTTGAGCCAATATGGCCTCAGTGTTTCACTCTGTTGCAGCACACAGACATTCAAAATCAGGAAACCAACCAATGCATCTTAAACAAGCATGTTCACCCTGCCAGCATAAGAGATAAGCTCTATGATGAACATATTGAACAACCCCCAGGTATCACGTGCATAAGATTATTTTATACTGTAAACTAACAAGACTTGCATAAAAACAGATAGCTTTTTGTATTATTATTATTGTTGTTGATATTGTTAATTTATATAGCGATCAATAAATATGTTGTAGCAAGAGCCAGAATCATAAATTTAATTTTGTTATAAATGATTTAAAGGGAAAAAAGCTATTTATGTGTTTGTGTAATTGTGTCTTGTGTGAAGAGAAATGCCCATATGTGACTCGGTTGTTGCATCATCGCAGGGAAGAAACGTACTGTATTTTTAAATGCTCAGTGTACAGGTTGTTGTGTGTTGATTCTCAAACTGAAGGTGTTCCTCAAGACGTACATTTAACTTGACCTTGTAAGTTATTATTTAAGACCAGCAATATATAATTTCCATGAAACTCATCGCTGACTGTTTTCTTCCTTTATTTTGGTTGACTGATAAAAGGTTAATTACAATTTAAATACATGTGCACACTTTAATAAACCTCAAAGCACATAAAACTAGAGATAGAAGTCAACCACTTTGATAAATGTGGCAAGAGAGGTTGTACTGGGACAGTAACTGTATGGGTCAGAAATAACACTGGATGCCAGAGAGACACAAATTGGAAATAGCGTTAGCCATCCAAGTTCATGGATCCAAACTGCTGTGAAAACAAAACATATTACATTTGTATACCCATCGCTGTATACCCATGTCCCAGACACACAACAGCACCAGTTAAATACCATTTAAGCACCTTATGAACACACATCCGAACTGGGCACAAACTGGTTGAATCAATGTTGTTTCAACGTAAATTTGTCAATGTATTGTAACATGGAATCTATGTGGAAAATATATTGGATTTGAAAAAACTATTGTTTTGAGGGTGAAATGTCAACCACAGGATTATGTCATCGTTGTAACCCCTTTTCAACAAAGACAACCCTTGTGTAAAATATGTTGAATTTGTACCTTTGAAACAACGTCAGATCTTCAACGACATATCCACTATCAGAAAAAAAAACAATAGGCTCAGCAGCACCTTCTGTCGGAGAGATGATCTATATACAGTTATTCATTTGGTCTCCCATCCAGGGTTTTAACCAAGCCCATTCCTGCTTAGCTTTGATATTTGTCACCAAATATCAACAATTGAAGGAGATGTATCTTCTGATTGGATAGTTGCATCTGTGCCACTGACTTAGTCTGGCTTTTAATTCCAGTTCGTCTACAAATGAATAATTGATATGTTGAATTCATGTCTCCATCTCAACCAAAAATCTAAGTTAAAGAATAGGACTTAATCACATCTAACTTTAAATGCACTTCAACTTTGATTTAGTCATATTCTTTCATTTTGATTCTTGGTTGATATAAATTCATGTAGACAAACTGGAATGAAAGCCATATTAAGTCAGTGGCAAAAAAGATACATCTCCTTCAAATGTTGATATTTAGTTGTGTTGACAACCAAATACAATTCAATATCATTTTTGCAATACAGTAAATAGCCTATTAATTTGACGACAAATTATATGTTGGATTCACGTCTCCAACTAAACCAAAAATAAAAGTTAAAGAATAGGATTAAGCCAGTGGCTCAGATGAAACCATCCAAGCATTAGATACTTTAAAATGTTGAAATTTGATTTACTTTTGGAATACAGTAAATAGCATACAGTTAAGGCTATTTTACAAACTAATGTAAAGGTATTTATTCAACCTTAAAATGAGTAACACACATCCATGGCCAAATTTTGAGGTTAGCCTACAGTAACCATAAATATCTTCTGTAACAATAGAAATTGTGCATGTTCCAAGATAGCATGCAAACACCGCAGGTTTGTGGTGATCTTCACAATTGCTATAATAATCTGCGCAGATTCTAGCACGCTATTGATCACTGTCACAACAGTTGCTAAATTAAAAGATGTGATCCAATGTGACTGCTATCACTCCAAATCTGTTGAATCTATGGAACTAATGAAAAAACAAGTGGTCAATGTATAGCAGCTTTTACATGTTATGAGTAACTCAGTCTAATGAAAATAGATTTATATCTAAGTAAAAATAGGTGTTCAGCGTCTGTATTCTAAAAACTACTTGTTTTGCTTCTTTGGTACTTCTAAAAATGTCTACACAGGTCTGAAACTAGCCCAGTGATATATGGTTGGGAACTTTGGACAGTGATATATGATTGGGCCAGTAACCAGGTTTCCATTCAACCTTTTTATGCGAGTAAAGTCAGATTTAAAAAATGCCACGACAGGCCTGATGGACAGCACATTTTGTCGGTAAACTTTCCAAATTTCGACAAAACTAAATACGCTAGACAAGGTGGGATCTTTTTCTGTCTGTAAAATGAATTATGTGAGAAATATCGGTGGAAACGCATTTATGTGCAAATATTGATGTAATAACTGTCATATAGAAGTACATTTGGAGTCATGTGATATTGTGTGGTCCTCCCACTACGACTCAGGAAAGCTTGCAGTTTATTAGGCTATATGAAATAAATGATAAACTTCACAGGGTGGTGAAAGTGCACGGTGATGAGCCTTTCCAATAAATATTGGTGGCATGATGATATTCTGGTGACATGATGATCGATGCTTGGCTGCCGTTTGACAAATACAAATAATCACGCTCTTATCCGTAATAATCGCATCATGTAGACTAGCCTACCTGCAAACTGTTGGTAGCGCATGTGCAAAGACCAGAGATTCGCAATATAACGCAACATTTTTTCTTTAAAAAACAGCAAATGCGACGGAAACCCATTTAACTTGTATTTAATGGTAATTAAATCGCAAAAGTTGTTTTTATGTGCACTACGTCATCACGCACAGACTGTTATCCGCAACAAGTCAATGTGATGGAAACATCTCTGGTGGGAATGTGCACATATTGTTTTAATGCGGATTTTAGAATATTCGCATGAAAATCTGTCACCAATAGGATGGATACCTAGCTATTGAGTGAGACAGAATCAGAAAGTCAAATGATTGATGTGGAAATAGTAGAATATTAGCTATAAAGGGTGAACTCGAAGTACTGGGTGTTAGTTGCATTTAAAGATCAGAAAGGTGCTGTTAAAAGCAATGCAAAATATTTTAGGTGGAAACTGCTGAAAGTGTTGATATTACAATTAAACTAAAGTACTTTGACATGTAAAGGATTGACCCCGGCTCATTTACATGTTACTGATATTTACCTGTTCACCAGAACAGGTCAATATTCCAACTAAAACCTTTAAGTGGTCAATTGAAACTTTAGAAACTGATTTTACATAAAAAATATGAGTATGTCCTTTTGTATCATCTGTAGCTTAGATGGATGTGAGCTGTACCCTGGCCTCTTCAAAGACTGATTTTTGAAAGTGTCATGATACTGATAAAAACATGGAATGGGTGAAATGCTTTCAGTGCCTTCTTTTGATGTCCAGATAAATAGGGAAGATGGGGGTGATATTCATCCCCTGTGATGAAACAAGAAAACAACAAAGACTTGTGCTACAAGTTGATACAACTAGGAGCTCTAACTACAGAAAATATGTACATGCATTCTAATATATATTCTTTAGCATGTTTTCATATGTAAACGTATTTAAAAATACAAAACAAAATATACAGCCAATCAAAAATACACTATTAAATCTCCAGGTTCGCCGGCTTCACAGAGACATTAAAAAATACAATAAAACCAGACTTTACAGTTGGGTCGGTTACCACAGCAACGAAACAACGGAACCAGGCAAAGAGAAGAAAGAGGAAAGCAAGATGGTGTAATAATGAGAGGTAGAAAGAGAGGGCAGGAGAGAGACTGGGGGCAGTTCAGTCGTCACCACTGTCGCTGCCTGACTCGCTCAACTGGAGGTCATTCCCTGTGGACACACCAACACACACATTACTACATTGCAACCACAACCTAAAGACTTCTATCAAGAGATAAATGATTAGTAGTAATCCCAACGTAGAGCGCTGCCCTGGTACTCACTGAGCGTGTTCATCAGCTGGTTGCTGCCCTGTTGCCTGTCTGCTCCTCCGTTGACCACGGGGGTGGGGGAGGGCTGGATGAGAGGGAGTGGGACAGGTTGGGGATGAGGGGCGTCATGCTCCCCATCACTGCTGGAGCTGTCGTCCCCACTACCAGAGCCACTGGCAGAGTCAGATGAGCTGCTGCCGCTACTGCTGCTCATTTGTTCAATAACATCCACCTCCGCTCGCAGCTCTGTGCCAGGCCAGGAGGGGGCAACAGAGTCAGTACACAGACAAAGTCAATAGAGAAACAAGAATGATCACTGAGTAAAAGTGGTGGCAACACATAAAGAGGCTCACCTCTCTTGATGTCATCTAGCTGGGGCTCAGGGGAGGGGTTGTCCTTGGAAGGGGAGGGGGAGGTCTTGGACCCTGCACCAGGCTTAGTGGGGGCACGGAACTGCGCTGGAGGCTGGGTGGCAGTGGCACGCACCGACTGTTGCTCAATCCTGGCCTGGATCTTACTGCTGCCCTCCGCTCTGAAAAACAAAAGTCAACAGCTGCACATGTACTGTCACAAATTATCTGCAAAACACACTTTGTTACTATGCATTTTTGAGACAGTGTTTTGGTTAACACCTGGTTTTCTTGACCTGGATACTGCTGCTCAACTTCTCCAGCATGTACTCCCCAGTGTCATGATTGATGATAAGAACACAGTCTTTCTGATATGGCCGCTTATTCCCTTTGAATACTGTCATGGGTGGTGTAGAGCCCTACGAACAACACAATAACAAGTATCATGATCAAGTACACAGTTTGCTTTCATCTTTCTGCAGTGGAGTTATCAGAAATACCTTTTGTCATTGTACAGCACAGGCAAAAGACCACAGTTGAGTAACAATGACTAAAAAACACCCACTCTTACTGGAATGTGAGGTAATGTGATGGTGACTTCCTCTCCTTTACCGACTTGCAACTCTCCCTCGCAGCTTGTGTCAATTGAAGCTGGTTTGAAATCATCTACAAGTGTGAAAGAGTGAGAAAGGTAATTATGTCAGAAATACTACTTACCTGTCCAAAATTGTAATCAGTAACCTAACTTTTGGATTATGCAAACTCAGTAACGTAATCTGATTACTTTCCCCTTAAGGGGCATTAGAAGAAGTAAAAAAGGACCCATCAAATGCATTTGGTGTGTCATCATAGTGGTCTCTGACTTGTGGTCAGACTAGCTCAGGTGGAACAACCTGAAAATTAAAAAACTTCTTCAGGATTGGTGGGTCCCCTTGCGGGACGGTTGAGCTAACGTAGGCTAAAGCGATTAGCATGAGGATGTAAGTAACAAGAACATTTTCCAGGACATAGACATATCTGATATTGGCAGAAAGCTTAAATTCTTGTTAATCTAACTGCACTGTCCAATTTACAGTAGCTATTACAGTGAAACAATACCATACTATTGTTTGAGGAGAGTGCACAATTTTGAACATGAAAAGTTATTAATAAACAAATTAGGCACATTTGGGCAGTCTTGATACAACAGTTTGAACACAAATACAATGGTTCATTGGATCAGTCTAAAACTTTGCACATAGACTGCTGCCATCTCGTGGCCAAAATATAAATTGCACCTGGGCTGGAATAATACATTATGGCATTTCTCTTGCATTTCAAAGATGATGGTACAAAAAACTTTATTTTATTTTATTTGTATTATCTTTTACCAGATCTAATCTGTTATTTTCTTCTACATTCCTTCACATTCACATTTCCACAAACTTCAAAGTGTTTCCTTTCAAATGGTACCAAGAATATGCATATCCTTGCTTCAGGGCCTGAGCTACTGCCTGTAGATTTGATTTGGGTATGTCATTTTAGGCGGAAAAAGGGCCCGGTCCTTAAGAAGTTTTTAAACTTGCACCTTTTTTCAATACTGAATTGAATGTCATTGAGAAAACAGAAAGGTATTCATGTATTTTTTTTGCAAACATCCTTTCTGAATTTAAAAGTAATGACCTAGCTAATGTACGCTACCTACGTTTTCAAAAGTATTTGTAATCTGATTACAATAGTTTTGCTAGCAACGTTCTATCGTACCGGATTACCGTTAGTTTTTTGTGCTAGCTAACTAACAATAACTAGCTACATTGTTAGGTAACGTTAGCTAGCTGACGAAGATAGTTAGCTAACGTTATCTAATTTACAAACTTGTCAAAAGGCGTGACTAAAGTTGGGTATAGTAAAATTAACGTAACATATTTACTTATTTATATTTAATCAATAAAAATTGTCTACTAACATCTGATGGTGTGAAATGATGATTTTGGCCTCTTCTCAAAGCTCTCTCCGAGCTTCAAAACATGTTCTTCTTTGTCCAAGAGCGGATTTGTACTCCCATTCATAACTCTGCTAGAAGTTTAATATTCACATTTATTTAAATTATGCTGCGTTATAAAAGTGAATGATAATAACGTAGTATATAAGATACTTCAGCTAGCAAAGCTATTTTGAAAAACAATCCCTACGTCACATGACCACTCCTTTTCCTGTTTGTTCCAGTGCTGAAATGTCACCGATAGGATCTGAGCACCCTAATCGGGGTGACCCCAAAATAAACACCGACAAAATCAACATATTCAGCATATTTACTACATTAGAATTAGTAACGATGTATTATTAGCTATTAGTATAATAATACGATTTTCACTCACACGAATAAGTACAACGTTTTTACTGACTGAGATGAACAGGCCGGAATCATCGTAATCAAACACTGTTCCCACACGGATGAAGAAGACTGCATGCCACACGAGAAGTCTTAGAACATTTATGGAACATTTGCGTTCATAAAAAATGTATGTGAAAATATTTCCTGCATTTTCAATAACAGTCTATCTATCACTATAATGTGTTAGTGCCATCCATTAACATTAGCAAGATAATTTCATGTGGTTTGATGAAATAATAGATTTGAGGATGTCAAGGAAGTTCTGCTATTAGCTTCTGCCGTTAATTACACTAGTGCAAGTTATGGCACTATCAAAGCAAGACGACACAGCCAATGTTGTACTCCCTGGAGAGGAACACAAAGACGGATTGCCATGTCTTACCCCACCTGTCCAAAGCAAAACATCTACTGGCAGGACTTTGAATGAGAAAGAGATGGAGAAACTGACAGGTGACCAGACTTTGGTGTCTGACTTCAAGCAGATGAAGTTGGAAAAGGAGGCACAGAAAAACTGGGACTTGTTTTACAAAAGGAACACAACAAACTTTTTCAAGGATCGACATTGGACCAGCAGAGAGTTTGAAGAACTGAAAGTGTGCCTTGAGGTAAGACGATGGCATAGGAAGTTGTTAGGTTTCCAACTAGGGGTGCATCTCAATAAATTTCTCAATATGGTACGTTTCTCTCTCAGTTTGAAGCCCAGAAGCTGGTCCTGCTTGAAGCTGGCTGTGGGGTTGGGAACTGCATCTTCCCACTACTGGAGGAAGACCTCAACATCTTTGTCTATGCCTGTGACTTCTCACCACGAGCTGTGGAGTTTGTGAAGGTAAGAAGATGTACCACTGATGACCCAGAGCCAGTGGGACTTTTAACAAAACAACCCTGATATCCAGTGTAATTTTCTCTTTGTCCTCAGCAACACTCCCTGTACTGCGCTGAGCGCTGCAGTGCGTTCCAGTGTGACCTGACTAAGGATGACCTGAGGGGTAACGTCCCAGTGGGATGTGTGGATGTGGCCACGCTCATATTCGTCCTCTCAGCCATCCACCCAGACAAGATGCAGCAGGCTCTGGACAACATTTACAGGGTGAGACAGGGCTGAGGAAAAGGATGAAACTGCAGTAAACACTTTAAACATCCTCAAAATAACTTGTGACTGAATTGACATTCTCTGTGTCAGGTTCTGAAGCCAGGGGGTATCATTCTGTTCAGGGACTATGGCCTGTATGACCACGCCATGATGAGATTTAAGGCTGGAAACAAACTGGGAGAGAACTTCTACGTCAGACAGGATGGTACCAGATCTTATTTCTTCTCCAAAGGTCAGTCCATTCCTCTTTCCTCTCCTACATTTTCCCTCATAGTTATTTTAGTTTTTTTGTCTTTCTTTATTGTCTTTTTTTTTGTCTTTTCGAATTACCCACAAGCAGTAAGCAGTCGGTCTGGTCTCTTCTATGGGACTCTTTCTCTGTTTATACATTTTGAATCATGGTTATTGTCTAATCTTGATTGTTTGCCAGTAGTGTGGTCCAGTGCTGCAAGGAAAGACCTAGTTAAGCTGCAGCTGGCCCAGAACAGAGCGGCACGTCTTGCTCTTAGTTGTAAACAGAGGGATGATATAAATACTATGCATGCCAGTCTCTCTTGGCTGAGAGTTGAGGAGAGACTGACTGCATTACCTCTTCTTTTTAGAAGAAATATTAATGTGTTGAAAATTCCAAATTGTTTGCATAGTCAACTTACACACAGCTCTGACACACACACTTATCCCACCAGACATTACACCAGGGGTCTTTTCATAGTCCCCAAATCCAGAACAAATTCAAGAAAACATACAGTATTATATAGAGCCCTTATTGCATGGAACTTCCTTCCATCTCATATTGCTCAAATAAACAGCAAACCTGGTTTCAAAAAACAGATAAAGCAACACCTCACGGCACAATGCCTCTCCCCTTTTTGACATAGATAGTTTGTGTGTATGCATTGATATGTAGGCTACGTGTGCCTTTTTTAGAAATGTATGTAGTTCTGTCCTTGAGCTGTTCTTGTCTAATGATGTTCTGTATTATGTTTCATGTTTTGTGTGGACCCCAGGAAGAGTAGCTGCTGCTTTTGCAACAGCCAATGGGGATCCTAATAAAATACCAAATCTGAACGTCTGTGTTTCAGAGCTCCTAGCAGACCTGTTCAGAGGGGCGGGGTTCGAGAGTGTAACCAATGAGTACGTGCTACGAGAAACAGTCAATAAGAAGGAGGGGCTTTGTGTGCCCAGGGTGTTCCTTCAAAGCAAGTTCCGAAGGCCAGACCAATTACAGGGCTCCTGAAGTCCCTTTCCTCAACAAATGTTTGAAACCTTCAAAGGCACAAATGGACTGAAACCTACATATATAAAAGGATATCATTGGACAAAAGCCTACACTGCCGTATTGCTGATCAAGTGCTGCTTGTTTGATTATGCCTTTTTATTATTAGAACTGGTGGAAAAAGTACCCAATTGTCATACATGAGTAAAAGTAAAGAAACCTTAATAGAAAATGACTCAAGTAAAAGTCACCCACTAAAATACTACTTGAGTAAAACATTTTTTTTAAATAGTATAATCAAAAGTAAATGTAATTGCTAAAATATACTTAAGTATCAAAAGTAAAAGTAAATGCTATACATCATTTTTAATTCCTTATATTAAGCAAACCAGAAAGCACAATTAGTTTTATTTACTGATAGTCGGGCACACTCCAACACAGACAGACAAACAAACAAAGTTTTTGTGTTTAGTGAAGTCTGCCAGATCAGAGGCAGTAGTGATGACTGAGTACGTACATTTTACAATTTTCCTATCATGCTAAGCATTCAAAATGTAACGAGTACTTTTGATTGTCAGGGAAAATGGGAGTCAAATTTTTTTTTACAAATCTTTAGGAATGTAGTGAAGTAAAAGTTGTAAAAAAATATAAATGATAAAGTACAAATACCCCCAAAAAACTGCTTAAGTAGTACTTCTATGTATTTTTACTTAATTACTTTACACCAATGATAAAACTGTATATGATGGAGAATTTCTTAGAGAGAATGGTTTGGTTGTGTAGTTTCAGAGTTGTTAAAGTTCCAATACTATTTTTTGCTGCCAACTTTTCCAATCATGTAATACATTTTCTTTACCACAAGGGGGCAACAAACTCTGTTTAAAAAAAATATGTAACATCAAGTGCTTTTTGGTTAGTCAAAATAAATATTCATATTTTTTATCCTGCTCAATTTGTTGAATGTTTCCAGTTGATCATGTTTACCTAGCATTCATACACAATGTGCATAGTTGGCAAACCCATGTTGACTTCAAAAAATGTAAAAGTGATGATTTAATGTAGATGTCTTGCACCTACTAATCTCTCGTGGACAGATGCATGTAACATATCTGACACAATTATGCTAGATTTGAGTTCTTGGTGTCTGAGATTATGCACCTTAATGATTTTAAGTGGGCAGGAATTGTTTTAGTGCAACAGTAACAAATCCTGATATTTTAAAATTGAGAATACCTCTGATTTGATGTCTAGGCACTGAACAACAAGCATCTGTGACACCACAAAGTGACCCCTGACCCTGTAGTAGGATGAGTCAACAGGATGAGTCAACAGCAAGAAGCTGAAATTGTTAATCACATGTAACCTTTTCAAAGACCTTACAGGTGTGTGTGTGTGTGTGTGTGTGTGTGTGTGTGTAGGTTTTGTGTGTGTATTTTTTCATGTGGAACTGACCCCACCATGCATTTGCCCTTTCCAGCAGTGGACTGGGTCTGTGTGGGTTTGTGCCATGTCACCTTTGGGAGATGAGACATGTGTCACTCCTCACATCATCAGGAACGGGAGGGCAGCTGTATCCACAGCACACGAGGAGTCTGACATTCAGGGAAATGCCACAACCCCACCAGACACTTGGGGCTCAAAGGCCAGCTCCCTTCTGGCTTTTTATAGCCTATTCTGGGTTTACTGATACAAAGCACTGCTGTTTAAAATGGGTCTGACCATCATTTCAACATCCCAGAACCAAAGTCTTGCTTTGTTTATTTAACCTGGCAAGTCAGTTAAGAATAAATTATAATTTACAATGACAGCCTACCCCGGCCATTTACAATGACAGCCTACCCCAGCCATTTACAATGACAGCCTACCCCGGCTATTTACAATGACAGCCTACCCCGGCCATTTACAATGACAACCTACCCCGGCTATTTACAATGACAGCCTACCCCGGCCATTTACAATGACAGCCTACCCCGGCTATTTACAATGACAGCCTACCCCGGCCATTTACAATGACAGCCTACCCCGGCTATTTACAATGACAGCCTACCCCGGCCATTTACAATGACAACCTACCCCGGCTATTTACAATGACAGCCTACCCCGGCCATTTACAATGACAGCCTACCCCGGCTATTTACAATGACAGCCTACCCCGGCCATTTACAATGACAGCCTACCCCGGCCATTTACAATGACAGCCTACCCCGGCCAAACCCAATTGTGCGCTGCCCTTATGGGACTCCCAATCACAGCCGGATGTGATTCAGCCTGGATTTGAACCAGGGACTGTAGTGACACCTCGTGCACTGAGATGCAGTGCCTTAGACCGCTGCACCACTCAGGAGCCCATTTTAACATCTGTCCACAAGAGATTAGTCTGAGAAAGGCTTTGCACAGTTTCACTGACATTCATCTCTGAAAGAGATCTATAATTTCTTTAGAAATTGGGTTGATTTATAGATCAGATAATCAGTGCAGCTCCCAGGTCAGACCGACCCTACCCACTGAGTACAGAACTCAATTCAATGTCTATTCCACCTTGGTTCCGCGTAATTTCATTGAAACGATATGGAAATAACATGTATTCAACCAGTGTGTGCCCAGTGGATAGTGAATAAGCACAGTACCCGCCATTTCCATATCCTGTCAATAGGAAGTCTATAGCAACACAATGAGTCGTTGAGGGAGTACACAGGGGCTCCCAGTCCAATTCAAGGTCCCCATCATCACTCATCACCTGTCACCATTATAACGTTCGTGACACAGGTACACACCCTGATCCGTCCTGTACACACACACACACACACATAAACAAGTGGCGCCCGTCTTTCTATATCGCGTGACGAGGGGTCTTACTGATGGTCCAGGGGAATCATTATTGTGAGCCTCTACCCCCAATAATGTTCTCTTAATGTAACCCAGTCCACATTCACTCACTGCTATTACACTTGGCACTTTTCCCCTAAACATTTACAGCACTGTGGTCCTTATCAGCCTCTTGGGATCCTTTGTATATGAAGATGCTATAGATGCACCTGGAATGTTTTGTGAGGTGGAGCCCCCACGAGTGTGATATTGCATAAGAGGAATGTGATAGGAGGGATTGCAGGGTATGATTTCATATTTCTCGCCCCCTCTCTTTTTCACTCTGTTATTCAATTGGGCAGAATGTTCCTTGTGTCTCAGAGATCAAATATAGTACATATCTCTATCCTCAATGTTCTGAAGGTTCCACCCTACTCAACGGGACCAACATCCGCCTCTCTTATATTGCTGTCTTTTCCTTTATAGAGAGGGCACTTCCTGTAGAAACACAGGCTCAGGCTGAGGTCAGCTCTGCTCCACAAAGTGGAAGAGAGCATTGAAGAGGTCATAGCCTTCTAGTACTCTATATCTGGAGGGGTTTGACATATCCTGTTATTCAGATGAATTCCTTTGGGTGGACAGAACATGCTGACTGCTGTAGATGACCTTGTGCTTTTGATAGTAGTTACGGTGATGTAAAGTGGGAAGCTGTATGCTTGTGAGATAAGGCTAGTACACTGTTCCCTGTATAATTACGTGGAAGGGATCCCTTCCTTAATGATATTGATTTAAGTTTAAAATATATATATATATATATACACTGCTCAAAAAAATAAAGGGAACACTAAATTAACACATCCTAGATCTGAATGAATGAAATATTCTTATTAAATACTGTTTCCTTTACATAGTTGAATGTGCTGACAACAAAATCACATATAAATTATCAATTGAAATCAAATTTATCAACCCATGGAGGTCTGGATTTGGAGTCACACTCAAAATTAAAGTGGAAAACCACACTACAGGCTGATCCAACTTTGATGTAATGTCCTTAAAACAATTCAAAATGAGGCTCAGTAGTGTGTGTGGCCTCCACGTGCCTGTATGACCTCCCTACAATGCCTGGGCATGCTCCTGATGAGGTGGTGGATGGTCTCCTGAGGGATCTCCTCCCAGACCTGGACTCTCGGTACCTAATGGCAGTCAGGCTACCTCTGGCGAGCACATGGATGGCTGTGCGGCCCCCCAAAGAAATGCCACCCCACACCATGACTGACCCACCGCCAAACCGGTCATGCTGGAGGATGTTGCAGGCAGCAGAACGTTCTCCACGGCGTCTCCAGACTCTGTCACGTCTGTCACATGTGCTCAGTGTCAACCTGCTTTCCTCTGTGAAGAGCACAGGACGCCAGTGGCGAATTTGCCAATCTTGGTGATCTCTGGCAAATGTCAAACGTCCTGCACGGTGTTGGGCTGTAAGCACAACCCCCACCTGTAGACGTCGGGCCCTCATACCACCCTCATGGAGTCTGTTTCTGACCGTTTGAGCAGACACATGCACATTTGTGGCCTGCTGGAGGTAATTTTGCAGGGCTCTGGCAGTGCTCCTCGTTGCACAAAGGCGGAGGTAGCGGTCCTGCTGCTGGGTTGTTGCCCTCCTACGGCCTCCTCCACGTCTCCTGATGTACTGGCCTGTCTCCTGGTAGCGCCTCCATGCTCTGGACACTATGCTGACAGACACAGCAAACCTTCTTGCCACAGCTCGCATTGATGTGCCATCCTGGATGAGCTGCACTACCTGAGCCACTTGTGTGGGTTGTAGACCCCGTCTCATGCTACCACTAGAGTGAAAGCACTGCCAGCATTCAAAAGTGACCAAAACATCAGCCAGGAAGCATAGGAACTGAGAAGTGGTCTGTGGTCACCACCTGCAGAACCACTCCTTTATTGGGGGTGTCTTGCTACTTGCCTATAATTTCCACCTTTTGTCTATTCCATTTGCACAACAGCATGTGAAATGTATTGTCAATCAGTGTTGCTTCCTAAGTGACAGTTTGATTTCACAGAAGTGTGATTGACTTGGAGTTACATTGTGTTGTTTAAGTGTTCCCTTTATTTTTTTGAGCAGTGTATGTTCACAGTCCTACATGTGGCATTTTGGGGCTTATGGTTTAAATAAGTATTGGAGAAACACTGTAGGCTATGCAGTTATGAATGCCTATTGAAATACTAATCCTGATTTCACATTGGTTCTTGATATACTGCATACTCCCTCTCCCCACCTGATCCCTGCCATCCTACTGGGCTGTATACAATATATGTGATCCTCCTAAATGAGGCATGTTATTCTCTGTCGGTGAATGGGTAGCGGATGTATTCCAAGAAGGTTTTCCAAACGGGACACGACCCAATCAGATTGGAGCGCTGTGGAAAAAGTCATGGAGCTTTTCCTGACTGGTTGATCTGCTTCCTCCCGTCGTCGTGTCTCGTTATTAACACTGTCAGTGAACTGGAGTTCTAACAGGCCCGTTCTAGCTGCTCTGTCCGATGGCTTTAAGGTGAGCAGCCAGACAGTCTGACTTACATAACTGTCAAAACAATCACCCCCCTCAATCTGCCCGTCTGCCTGCCAGCCATCCTCTGCTTCTCTCTTTTCCCCTCTGATGCTCATGGGGAATGAAAACAAGGGTGTCTGGATGTGGGTATGACAGAGGGAGAGAAAAAGAGAGAGCGAAAGAAGGAGCAAGTAAGCACCTGTGTTTGTGTTGACTGTACCTGTGTGAATACATGTCCAAGAGGTGTGTGTTTGTGTTGACTGTATCTGTGTGAATACAGGTCCAAGAGGTGTGTGTTTGTGTTGACTGTATCTGTGTGAATACAGGTCCAAGAGGTGTGTGTTTGTGTTGACTGTACCTGTGTGAATACAGGTCCAAGAGGTGTGTGTTTGTGTTGACTGTACCTGTGTGAATACAGGTCCAAGAGGTGTGTGTTTGTGTTGACTGTACCTGTGTGAATACAGGTCCAAGAGGTGTGTGTTTGTGTTGACTGTACCTGTGTGAATACAGGTCCAAGAGGTGTGTGTTTGTGTTGACTGTACCTGTGTGAATACAGGTCCAAGAGGTGTGTGTTTGTGTTGACTGTATCTGTGTGAATACAGGTACAAGAGGTGTGTGTTTGTGTTGACTGTACCTGTGTGAATACAGGTCCAAGAGGTGTGTGTTTGTGTTGACTGTACCTGTGTGAATACAGGTCCAAGAGGTGTGTGTTTGTGTTGACTGTACCTGTGTGAATACAGGTCCAAGAGGTGTGTGTTTGTGTTGACTGTACCTGTGTGAATACAGGTCCAAGAGGTGTGTGTTTGTGTAGACTGTATCTGTGTGAATACAGGTACAAGAGGTGTGTGTTTGTGTTGACTGTACCTGTGTGAATACAGGTCCAAGAGGTGTGTGTTTGTGTTGACTGTACCTGTGTGAATACAGGTCCAAGAGGTGTGTGTTTGTGTTGACTGTACCTGTGTGAATACAGGTCCAAGAGGTGTGTGTTTGTGTTGACTGTACCTGTGTGAATACAGATCCAAGAGGTGTGTGTTTGTGTTGACTGTATCTGTGTGAATACAGGTCCAAGAGGTGTGTGTTTGTGTTGACTGTATCTGTGTGAATACAGGTCCAATAGGTGTGTGTTTGTGTTGCCTGTACCTGTGTGAATACAGGTACAAGAGGTGTGTGTTTGTGTTGACTGTGCCTGTGTGAATACAGGTCCAAGAGGTGTGTGTTTGTGTTGACTGTATCTGTGTGAATACAGGTCCAAGAGGTGTGTGTTTGTGTTGACTGTGCCTGTGTGAATACAGGTCCAAGAGGTGTGTGTTTGTGTTGACTGTACCTGTGTGAATACAGGTCCAAGAGGTTTGTGTTGACTGTACCTGTGTGAATACAGGTCCAAGAGGTGTGTGTTTGTGTTGACTGTGCCTGTGTGAATACAGGTCCAAGAGGTTTGTGTTGACTGTACCTGTGCGAATACAGGTCCAAGAGGTGTGTGTTTGTGTTGACTGTACCTGTGTGAATACAGGTACAAGAGGTGTGTGTTTGTGTTGACTGTACCTGTGTGAATACAGGTCCAAGAGGTGTGTGTTTGTGTTGACTGTACCTGTGTTAATACAGGTACAAGAGGTGTGTGTTTGTGTGTGTGGGAGAAAAAGAGGGTTTAATACCTGGATGTAGTCCCACACTGCAGAGATGCTATACTCCTGTCCTAGCTATGGGAACAGCCCTAAAGGCAGCACCGTGTCTGAGTACCCTGAACTTACGTACTGTAGCTCACCTTACTATCCACGGCTGTCTAATCACGCACAGCAGCACCGATAAGGACCTCTTATATGCTGAGGTTAATGAACAAAATGGGCTGTTGAACAGAACTGTTTCAGGATAAGGGTCCTTCACTGATGATGTGAATGGGTGCTATTTGCCTATCTAATCATATTTACTATATCTGGGTCACATGGTGTCTGAATCAGGATGGGACAAACACAGCTAACAAGAAGTGAACCTGATTAGATTGTATGGGCTCAATAGCTTTGATACGTCTGTCCTGTCATCATAGTGCACTGCAGTAAAATAACTGGAAATCCAGCATTCTAATGGTAGTTGAATGATAACTGAGCCTTATGTTCTAATGTCAAGCAATTGCACTGATAGGTGTCATTCAAAGCCTCTATCACTTCACAAACTCTTTATAACATTACCACCTACACATTACATTGACATACTGGGCATTCCATTACCTTAGATAGAGAAAGTGAGAATTAAAAAGATTTAGGTCAAACATGTCCATGAAGAAAGGGGACAGTTCCACTCAGATGTACAACATCCCAGATGAGTCTTGTCTAACATGATTGGTGAGTATAATATATCTGGTATTTTGGAGTTGGCTAATACAAAGAGGGTATCTGGTTGGGTATTGCTAACTGGTCTATGTGGAATGTAGGGGCAATGAATATCTAAGGGTATTCATTAAATACCCATTTCATTCATTATTATCTGAAATCTGTAACATTCTATTTTGGGAAGAAATATATATTAAATAGATGTATAAAAAGGTATTGAGTTTCCCAAATTGTATATTCAGCTTGTTATAACTGTTTTACCACACAGTAAGTCGTCTCTGATGGTACATACATCTATAAATGCATCGGTTTGGACAGCAGAAGGGGCGTAACGTTACGCTGTAGATAAAAGTCATTTCATCATCACTTCCTCAGTGGCTCGGTATTGGACGCAGGTAGAGTGCTGCTATGTCAATTAACATACAAGACGATTATCACTCTTTTGTCTTTCAATGACCTGTATAGCGCTTTGATATAGATATAAATATTTCAAACGTCGTTTTTATCATCGCTAACGTTGCAGTGTGATTGAGCGTGTTCGTGAAACTCCTGTCACGCGGTTAGAGCGTCTCTTGGAAATTGGCTTTGTTCGCTCCGACAGCACACAGTCAGTCTGCGTTATCATCCAGAATGGACCATTTGGAGAAGGAAAATAGGTCTGACGAAGATTCGGAATACGAAGAAGAGGAGGTGGACCCTAGAATTCAGGTACGTTATAATAACAATTGCTCTTTGTTTCAATTGAGACTAACTAATTAATTCATTTAACTTCATTTGATACAGTGCACATCTTAAGAGTATGTATTATCCCTGGCAGAAAGTCTTATCTGATTTGGGCTCTTGTCTGATTTGAGTTTTTCATGTATTGATTTATCAAGAGTGTCTGTCTACCTTGAACAAAAGGTCAGTATTGTACCTGACTTAGTTGCGATGTAGGCCTACTGGTTATGTTTATGATTGTCTATGTTTTAGCCAAACTTGTTTTTGATTTAATGGAATGCATGGGAGGTAAGGCCTGACACTCAAATAGCATGTTCATCTGAATATACCCTCTGCTGTGTATTAGGCTATTCATTGGTTGAAAAATAACATAAAAGCTATGTGCATTTAATATATCCATAAATCAAGATAGTAGCTGATCCTTGTGTTCGTTCAAACCATCACGCTAACTTCTATTGTCCAGTCTAGTATTTCAGCCTAGTGTAACACATTCCAGATGTTGCAGACTTCCCAGATACTGTACATTCCTTTCTCTTGGTGTTGCTCAATATTGTCCTATGCTCTCTTTCTTACAGGGAGAACTGGAGAAACTCAACCAGTCCACAGATGACATCAACAGATGTGAGACACAACTGGAGGTAAGACCGTACACACACACACACACACACACACACACACTTTCAAGTTTAACATACATGTTCCCTCCAAAGTGCACCACATGGCTGACACTGATTGACAATTACAAGGTGACCCACTATCAAAGAATTCCTTTCAACCATTAGACATTGACCTCTGGATATGAAAGATGATTCGTTCTGGTCATTGAGGTGGTTTATGTTGCAGAATGATGATCTTTGGATGCTGTTAAATGTCAGTAAAATAGTGGCACACAGCTCTGTCAGTCATATACCGTTTTGGAACTGTATTACAGTAGAACGTCTCTTTAGGACATCCGTTTGGGTCAAAGGCATTCAGTCTATAAAATACCTGTCATTTCTAATGTTACTGGATCCTCACCGACTTGATCAGCATAAAGCTTAAAGAACTTGTACAATGTTTCCATTGATCTTGAGGTTCAATGAGTTCTTGTCGAATACTTAGTTGTTTTTCGAGTTCAGATATACCCCCTCTGTGTTGTTGTTGTTGAGTCAGCGGATCATGGTCAAATCTGTTTATGTGTAGACCCAGTTTGATGTGGTCTCAATGCAAAGCTGTCTGCCGTTGGAGTAAATGGTGCACCATTCGGTGAAGCGTGTCTATTTGACATGGACTTGAGTCCTTACCAATGGCTCCTCCGATCTGTAAACAAAATGAATGTCTCAAAATAACAGATTAAAAAAAAAACACACGAAAACACAAACAAAATAATATCCAGTATGTTTCTTTTCTGAGAGAGCAAGGAATAATGTCCAACTTTTTTTAATGCATTTGACTTCAAAGGGGATAAACAAACAGATGTACTGATTCACCATTTCTCAAGTACTTACCCGAGGGAAGTAGGGGTGCTGAGGGTGCCGCAGCCCCCCCTAAAAAAATCACAAAATTTAAAAGGAAGAAATCTTAACTACTGCTCAGTACAGATTTGGCAGAGCTTCTGGTGTTGATGGAGTGATGAGGATCGCCAGCAGCAGAGCCCAGTGGATGTAGGCCTGTCATCATGCCCTGGTATTGGACTATTGGCTGTAGGGTTTGTATTGATCATGTCAAGGAGCACGTGTGACAGCTTTTGTGACAAGGGGAAAAGCAGAACAATGACTGTAGTTCCATAACATCTGAAGTTTTTGTTGAATTCGGAGGCCTTTCATTAATATCAATATCACCATCCAAGTGGAAAAATATGTATCTGGGTAAAGGGCAATACAGTTACACACATGGATTGGATTGAATTCAAATATTTGTAGGTTTACGACTGCGTGTTTGACATGGTGTTCAGTGTATGAGGAGGCTGTGACAGAGGAGATGAAATGCGTCACAAAAGCAAAGCTCTGCTCGACCCTGAGGTGTGAGAGACAGAGAGACTGTACTGTAACCTCTGAGGTGTGAGAGACAGAGAGACTGTACTGTAACCTCTGAGGTGTGAGGGACGGAGAGACTGCACTGTAACGTCTGAGGTGTGAGGGACAGAGAGACTGCACTGTACTGTAACCTCTGAGGTGTGAGGGACAGAGAGACTGTACTGTAACCTCTGAGGTGTGATGGACAGAGAGACTGTACTGTAACCTCTCAGGTGTGATGGACAGAGAGACTGTACTGTAACCTCTCAGGTGTAAGGGACAGAGAGACTGCACTGTAACCTCTGAGGTGTGAGGGACAGAGAGACTGTACTGTACTGTAACCTCTGCTGTATCAGCTAGAGGAGAAAAAGAGGGAGATGGTGGAAATGAGAACAGAAAAAATGGATGGATTAGAGTGGGAGAGTGGGGGAGGAAATGCATTATGAGGAGAGATGGAGAAAGGGGGGACCCATCCTCTGAATTTTCTCTATTGAGCAAATGGCAAACAGCGGTGGTGGAGCCATCTCTGTATTTGGTTCCTTGATCTTCATACACACTGAATGGGAAGGAGGCTAGGGTTTAGGGGCTAGGGTTTAGGGGCTAGGCTTTAGGGTTTAGGGGCTAGGCTTTAGGGTTTAGGGGCTAGGGTTTAGGGTTTTAGGGGCTAGGGTTTAGGGGCTAGGGTTTAGGGGCTAGGCTTTAGGGTTTAGGGGCTAGGGTTCAGGGGCTATGGTGTTTGTCCTCAGATGCCAGCTTGTTGCAGGATGACTGATGATGTCACAGGAAGTGTGTGTCCCTGCCCTGTTCTCACAATTGGCCTTCCATCCCTCAGATTTGAACCGGTAACAGGAAGGATATCTTAGTCCAGAACACTGGTGCAGATTTATTTATAGTCTCTTTACATCAAATCCCATGGTCAGATTGAACCTTTCAAAGAATTGAAAACAATCCAATAAACTTATTGCATAAGTGCAATATATTTTTTCCACACTGACATCTCCAGGAATCTGTTTTCATGCTTGTTTTTGTTTTCTGTCCACCATCATGTCTCCTTCTGGACGTCACACTTGAACCCACTTGCTTGTTCTCAGAAAAATCTCTTCTGCCTTATCTAAAACGGTTTCAAGGCAAATGAATGTTTCGGATTAGATGAGGTTTGATATGATTGAATGGAGGCCTGTTATTGGCTTTATCAGCATGCTTTGCTGGGGCTTTTACATCTGACCACCATGACGGAGGAATAAACATTAACAGGAGCTGATGGTGTGTCGCATAAAAGGCTATTTCTGATGATCATTTCCATATGGCCATTTCTTTGTTAATGACCTGTTTGCTTCTGTCTGAAGGTTACATTGACATCGCTGCCCCTGTTAACTTGATAACAGACTAATGCAATTTTAGGACACTGGCCTTTTCAATTCTTATAATCGAAGGAGGGAGAGCCCCAACTCGTACGTCAAAATTAATTGAATTACCTTAAGAGTCTGAAATGAATACTCTGGTTTTGTGAAATCCTGCTGCGCCTAACTTAATATTTGCTGTCAAGTGTTAACTCGGTTGGTTAAACGGTTAAGAACAATGACGTAATGATGTCATCGCCTAAACATTGAGATGACTGTTGAGTCTTCTATGACCTTTGTGAACATTCATAGCAAGCAAAGGATTGGAAGTTCGCTACAGTCCTAGTTAACCTGTTCTCCCTGTTTCCTCTCCAGGATGCCAGGCAGAAGTTCCGCACGGTGCTGGTTGAGGCCACGGTGAAGCTGGATGAGCTGGTCAAGAAGATTGGGAAGGCGGTGGAGGATTCCAAACCCTACTGGGAGGCCCGGAGAGTGGCCAGACAGGTGGGACACCACTGGGTGAACAGGGGGACTACGGGCTGGGGGTCTCTGCTCATATTGACCGTAGAAACAGTCCAAAATCTTTTATTTATCGGAAATGCATTATTTGCCTAGTTTGCACTCCATTTGCCTAGTTTGCATTCCATTTGCCTAGTTTGCATTCCATTTGCCTAGTTTGCATTCCATTTGCCTAGTTTGCATTCCATTTGCCTAGTTTGCATTCCATTTGCCTAGTTTGCATTCCATTTGCCTAGTTTGCATTCCATTTGCCTAGTTTGCATTCCATTTGCCTAGTTTGCATTCTATTTGCCTAGTTTCTTTGGGATTCATTAAAACCAGCACATACTATTTGATACCAGGTTGACTACACATCATTTCTAAATACTAAGCAAATATCACATTGAACACCAAATGGGCTGGACTATTAAATTAAGTGTTACCTATTTACCTAGCTTTACTTGCTTGGACAAGTGAATGGCCTGCAGGGTTTTGCCCTCATTTGTCTAATTGCCCCTCAATACACGGTAACGATGAGTGATGGCTCTAACAACAACGACATCACTAAGTGTTAAAGCCCCGGCTGCTTAATGGGGGGGGGGGGGGGGGGGGGGGGGCTCTGTGTGAAGCTGTGATCTTGGTTCCCTAATCTGCAAAGCCGTAGTTATTGTTAGAGGGGACCTGCTCATCTGGATAATAGAGCCCTGCAGCTGGAAACATTCAGAGAGGAATCGCCAGGACCAAACCAGACGTGAAAAGGTTTTGTCCCCTCTGGTGTTCTTAGCTCTGCTTTGGGCATTGTGTTCCTCTCATTCAGGCAACCTCTATATGGCTTCATAATGAGAATGCACCTTTGTGTGGTTGTGATTTAGTTAATGCCCCTGACAACACAAATTAAGTTTCCTTATAGAAAAAGGAAGTTATTCTAAGTTTGAGGATATTGGATTGTATGAGTTCCTCTGCCTACCTTTCGCACATCTACTCAGGTGCACAACCCCCCCCCACATTGAAATATCATTTTTGCCCCCCAGCAGTTTTATCATATCATTTTATCAATAAAATGCAAATTAATTACTTAAAAATCCTACAATGTGATTTTCTGGATTTTTGTTTTAGATTCCGTCTCTCACAGTTGAAGTGTACCTATGATACAAATTACAGACCTCTACATGCTTTGTAAGTAGGAAACACTGCCGATTTTGTAGGTTATCAAATACTTGTTCTCCCCACTGTAGCTGGCAAGTTAACAGCTGTTTGAGTTAAGACTTTTTTTTATTTGCAGTGCTGAGCTAGTAGTGTAACTGACATGTAACGTTAGCTAATGTTTCATCCCCTCTCGTCTGAAGAGAATGAACTAGCTAGCTAGTAGCTACCACAGCCAGTTCAGCTTTAGCCTCCAGCTATCTGTCAGGGAGCAGCATCTAACTGCTTTAGTGTGTATGGAAATGTTTTGTAGCCTTATTGTCCCGTTTCAACAGAAGTAAACTAACTTGGCTAGTTTTCGCCAGTTGGTGGACCATTAGAGCTAGCCAAAAGTTGGCTAAGGTTAGCTAGCTAGATCACTAACTTTAGCTATTATTTTTGCCTCAATCACACTAGACCTGAGTCAATAAACCCAGGGGCCAAACGATTGAAGACCGATATTCATCTGAGCAGGATCAGATGGTGACAGGGGTCTCAGCAGGGTCAGTCAAATAGGGAAGACCAGTCTGTGACGGCGCTGAGGTGAACTTTTGCAAACACCAACACTGGACAAGCCAGAAGCTTCAAAGATTTATACAATTTTAAGGCAGTCCCTCTAAAGTTGATTTCCAATCTGTATCAAGGGTTTATAGAGGCTTTTCCTGATGACACAAAACATGGCCAAAACAAATGTGACGAAGACCTGGGAGACACTACTGATGATGGATACCGATATGTTTGTTCATATAATCTCAGACATAAATGACTGCAGTTTAAGACCATCCATAGAACGTCATCTATGTCAGTAAAACTGAATATCTTGCACTCAGAAATGTAGTTCCTCTGCTGGTGGTGTAAAATCCGAAAGGGGACGTGTTTGCATATGTTATGATCTTGGGGCTGAGTTCAGGAAAAGAGTATGTTCTTTTATCTCAGCATGTCTACAGATTCTCCCTACCCGCTGTTTTTGTTTGCTTGGAAATGTTGATACTGGAGACAGTTACCAGAAGAAACTATGGAACCTGGCATTTATAGAGGCTAAGAAATGCATTGCTATTAATTGGATGGTTGGTTATCCTC
The DNA here is from genome assembly GCF_002021735.2 of Oncorhynchus kisutch. Lineage (NCBI taxonomy): Eukaryota > Metazoa > Chordata > Actinopteri > Salmoniformes > Salmonidae > Oncorhynchus > Oncorhynchus kisutch. Next base: position 17,104,033 of record NC_034175.2, on the reverse strand, counting down.
CCAGAATGTCACAATGGGTGGCAGAAATGTCAAGTTATGCATCACTAGATGTGATTTATTACAAGATGAAGGGTATACTGTGCATCTTTCAGAAGGTCTGGGTGCCTTATATGGAATACTTCATGACAAAAAGGGTCTGTATTGAAAACACAAGATTTGTTTTAGTGGAGCAGTTATTTTTTCTTTGGCACACTGGTCTGATTTGCACTGGTCTCAGTGGAGTAATCCAGGGGCCACGGGGATGGTCCGAGGATATGGGGATTGTGGCTCAGATGCACAAGGCACGGCTCTCCAGAATGCGTGCTCTCCCGCCATTTCGTGTGTATTCATTGCTACATAACTTCATCGTGTGCCTTGTTTGCTGTGTCTATCAATTCCCCATTACATTTATCACCAGTAGTGGCCTATATTTTACCATTAATTCCAATTATTTCTAATCTGAAGTGTTTGTTTGGTTACGGTCATTTTTGTTAATGCATTGAATATATTATTATTACAGTCATCTATTGTTCTTATTTTCGGAGTGGATGTGTGACCTCACAACCTTTGCTACACTTGTGAGAAACACGTTTTTATTTCATTCCATTTACGAGTTTTGCCAATTTATTAATCGTCTTTTGTTTGAAACGCTCCTGTCAACGTTGAATAAGGATGCACACCTGTTTACGCATATAGAAGTAGGACTAGTCTACCTGGCTTGCACACAAATTTAGGCCCATAAATGTTCCCATAATGAGCTGTGGAGCTTCTCCAACTAATTTTTCTTCACCTCAAACAGCAAGTTAACAAAGTCTGTTTTTATAATCAATTGAGAATGACAATAGTTTCTCAAAGGATTTGAACGATATTTCCAGCTCTCTCCCTTTCGATAAACATTTGACATGAAAGTGAAAAATGTAAAGCTCTGATCCAGTGGAAACGTCATAAAATACCTGACTACTTCATATCGCTTTCACAAATGGCCAACAGCTGTGTCTGTCCAGAGCTCACTGCTGCGGGAAACTGAGGGCCCAGAATATTTCATACAATGTTTCAAGTTTGCTAGCACAAGTTTCTGGATGACACAGTTCATAGTTGATACAATGTTTCAAGTTCATTGCAGACAGGCCATGCGTAGCCAATGTGATTCATAGGATATTTATTTTTATCAGGATATTTTCTACCTGCAGGCTGCAATGTTTTTGTGTTGGCTTTATGTACGCTATTTTTACATTGTTGGCAATGCAATAAAAGTTACTTTTAGATTTTCATTTAGATAGAATGTAAATTAACCACAGACAATGATTTTGAGATACAAAGACTTATAAATGAAATTAAACTGTACCATGAAAATGTGCATATAAAAATCAGAACTAGCATGCAGACTGGTAGAAATGGTAAGATAAATTGGCCATCCAAATAGTGTAGCCGGTGCTGGTGTAGCCTATTGCCGGCAACTTCAGAAGCGTAATTCTGCGAAGCAGGAGCAGCGGGATTTTTTTATCTTTTTTCTTCTGGCTATCTTGATCTCTGGCTCTCTCTTGAATCATTTGTGTGTCTTAGTTATTTAATCAAACAGCCTGCCTAAAGCATCAGACAAGTTCAGTACATATAGTTGATTTTATTAAAACACTTAGGGTGTGTCTATATATATATAGAAAAATACACGTTCGAAAATTTCAACCAATAAAAGAAAAGACTACTCTTGGTTGACCAAGATTCAATTTTTGTCGGTGACAGCCCTAGTAGAAATGCATAAAATGAGCTTCAGATGCCCGGGTTATGTCCCCCTCATTCCTAAAACCAAAGTTGCACCCCTGCATCTACTGGCCCAGTTATTTCACCGAAAGCAATGGTATGAAGCCATGATGTGTTGTTCAGGAATTCAATTAGAGTTTGGCACATACTCGAGGGATTGAGACTGAAACTTTAAAAAACAACTCTGTGGCTCTTATTTCCACACTAGGTTGGCAGGCATCTTAATTATGAACAAGTGCAGGACTCGCTTGTCTGTCATACAATGCTGAGCTCTGCAACAAGAAGTCAGTGGGACCTGACTGCAAAGGGCGATTCTAGGGCACTGGTCTCTCTCACACACACACACACACACACACACACACACACAGGTCTCATAGGTCGATGGTGTGGTTGGGATCATTACAAAGCGGTTCAGGTTGAAATAGATCAAAGGTGCGGTAAATGGCTGCCTCTCTGACATGGTTGAGTTAATCAACCTCACAGTGGTGACTGTGGCAGAGCCCATCCTAACACAGCAGTCCTGAATCAATCAACAAACACTCTTCCTCTCTTTCCCTATCTTCCTATTCCTCTATACTCTATTCTCCTCTCCTATTGCAACGTATCTCCACCTCCATCTTTCCATTCTCCGTCAGTGGGTGAGCATGTACACAACTTTGAACTTGAATCATTGTTTGCCCAGAGGGGTGGAAATTCTCTATCTCTCTGGTTTGTTGAAGTAGCCTACGTGAGCAATACATTATCATTTGCGTTAGAAGGCTAATGATAAGGTACACGGGGAGTGGCAGCGCTGTGGAAAAATGCCCTTGACTTTGGTCTAGATACACACACACACACACACACACACACCATAACTCAGGCTTTTGCGTAACAAAACAATAGATGGTTACTTACCTTAGATGTTGAGAAGACTTGTATATCCTGAGGTAGTACGTGTCACAAGTTAATGGCTGACTGCCCTTGTAAGTGGATCAGAGACTGCTTGACTCAGTCGGTCGTTTGGGCACCCTGCACTGTATGTTTCCCGAGGGGTCGTTTGGGCACCCTGCACTGTATGTTTCCCGAGGGGTCGTTTGGGCACCCTGCACTGTATGTTTCCCGAGGGGTCGTTTGGGCACCCTGCACTGTATGTTTCCCGAGGGGTCGTTTGGGCACCCTGCACTGTATGTTTCCCGAGGGGTCGTTTGGGCACCCTGCACTGTATGTTTCCCGAGGGGTCGTTTGGGCACCCTGCACTGTATGTTTCCCGAGGGGTCGTTTGGGCACCCTGCACTTTCTTTAACAACTCCCATTTTTAAAGTGCTGAATCAGCCTCGATTGCTGCAGTCACCAGTAGTGTAAAATGATGAAAAGTGCTTTTCTTATACCTCATGAAATATGTTTAGTTTCCTTCTCGTTCACCTCAAGTTTGAAGAGTGTGACTTGACAAAAGTAGACCAGTCATAATTGAAACAGAATTGACCCCATCCCTGGTTAGCATTACACATTGAAGTCCTATTGCCCTTCCCCCTCAGCTGCCCCATCTTGTCTGGAGAGTAGGTACAGCTAGTGGTGGGAAAGTTGGAACAATAGAGAGGAGGAGAATGGTGATGGTGATGTGTTGTGGCTGGTGCAAGGTTTGGGCACAGTTTACCTCCCCCCTCCCTCTCGCTCTCTCCTGCATGGCCTGTTACCGACAGTGATTACCACGTAGCTGAACTGAAGTGCACAGTCGAGATCATCTCACCCCCTGCCTGCCTCAGTCATCTAACCGCAGTGCGTCTGGAGGTGGGAAGAACGAAGGAGAGACTGATAATGAGAGAGAGGAGGGGAGATGCCTGAGGTCCAGAACAGAGGAGACCGACTGTGGATATGTCTGTGAGATTAGTTATGAACTGACCTCCATGATGGCCATAGATTGAACAGATGTGGGGCTTAGTGGTGTCTGGCTGGGGGAGGAAAGCAATGAAAATCCTTCAGGCCTGGAGGAGATCATCCAGTAGATTGGTTGGATTTGGTACAGCTGGAATAGATTCAGACTGGGGGAGAGAGCTGTCTCTAGCTGATGTATGGGATTGTTCTCTGGCTCTGAGTCAAGTGCAGATGGATCACAGAGACTCTATAGGTCCCTGCACATCTTTGTCAGAGGCTGGGGGCTCTAATACGTCAACCTGTCACCATAGTGTCCGGGATAAAGCAAAAGGACCTGGAGAGAGTTTGTAGGAATGTATATGGTCATACTGTAAATATTGCATTTTATTACAATTACTACATGCATTCTTGCAGTGCAAGAAGAATGTTGTCATGTCTTTCCCTGGAAAGATACTGGTTGTGGTAGAAAGTCTCCTTTACCACCACAGTAACTCAGTTCCATGTATTACAGAACAGCCAGTATATCCCTGAGGGTATGGAGATTGGGTTAAGACGGTTAGTGTCATTTTGTAATCCTGAAAAGTCAAGAGACCATCTGTGACCTGTCTCTTTCTCTCCTGTGGAGAGAGGTTTTGGTAGGCTTATAGCACTGAGCGGGTGAGGGTCATGTGGCTAGGATGGGAAGGATGGAGAAGGGGAGCAGAGACAAGGTCGTGGCCGTGTGCTGGAGCCATGCTCTGGCCTCCTGGGAGGTGGGAGGCCAGCCTGTCCTGTGGTGCATGTTGATGCTGGTCAGCCCTGGTTACATCACTGCTTCAGCAAGCAGGACTGGAGCTGTTTTAATAATGGCAGCTCAGCTTGACAATGACTCAATACAGCTGTGTGTGAGCTGTGCATGTGGCTATTGTTCTGGTTGGCTAATGTTTGTGTGTGTGGGTGTCGACAGGGGCAGACTGGGACCTGAAATTAGCCCTATCATTTCTAACTCGCCGGCCCATTTATTTTATCGAGGCCCCCACACCAGCCCATTTCTTTCCCCATTGTTAGCCAAATAATTATCATTTTGCTCTAAAATCCCAAGTTCGACAGGCCCTCTGGGCTAAAAATGGCATTTCGTGCCGTCCGCCCCAGGGTGTCAACGCTTGCTGTCCAAGCCTGCAGCCATGGAACATTGTATGAGTGTGCTGAGGAATCCAAGAGGCAGCTGTTCATTACAAGTGGTGCTTCAGCACATTAGACGTTGACTGGAACACTGAAGTTAAACAATGGCTAAGCAACCACCTGGAACAAGTGGCTTGCATCCCCATGTCCATGCCGGAACACGGTTGTCCTTCACTTTGCCTCAGAGAACATTCAGACTGACCTGATCAGTTGTCAGCTTCTAGGTTGTTGTAGCATCAGACCATGAAGCATGATGAAGACGAGCTCTCCCTGAGTCATGTGTGGTATAACTACTTCTCCAGTATTAACTCTGTGGGTCTCTGACATATCTAGGCCAGTCACAATTTGTTTGTGTCTCACAGCAAAAGGAACAGTCTCAATCGGGACACAATTAAGGCCAAGGCTAGCGAAGCGTGACTGCAGAGATGCATGTTTACTATCTGACTGTAAATCTTTGACCTCCAATTGAAAAGGCCCTTTTCATCCCATCTCACTCCCTTTTCACCAAGATTAATTGCCCTGCTTAACTGGGGAGATTAAATCAGTTAATTATCTTGGAAAATAGCTGTGTGTCTGTGTTCTCTTCTGAAAGCTGATACTATTCCAGTGTTGATAGCCTATGCTGAGGAATGTTTAGCTGAAACGCTCTGGTCTTTGAAGTGTTGGCACGTCTTGTCAAATGTACGCCGTGAAGATTATAGGAAGGCTTTATATTTCAAAGCTTCTCTTACATGCGTGCAGCCATGGAGGCAAGCGTGAATATGTAGCAACGAGATGTTTATCTGAACATGTGCCGGTTAACCAAATTAATACTCTGTTAGGGCTCCGAAGAGCGCAAGCTCTGACTAATTTAAAGGCTGTGTAGAGCGGGATACGATTTTCTTATGCCCAAAGAGAAAGCATAGTCTTTTTTTATAAAGTTCCACTTTACTTACACTTGCATGTGCACGCGTTGGTGCTTGTTTGACTCACATTTACATTACATTGAACCCAGAGCCCTACTGATTTAAAATATGAGTAGGGCTGTAATTATTTGATCAATTATTTTCCTGTATTTGAGTTACTATAGATATGAGTTGATATGTAATAAACATGAGATAAATGGAAAAAGTTAACCATGAGTGTTTAAGTACCATATTTAATGAAGCAGTTTGGTGCCTGTTTATCAGACAGTTAGAAAAGCCAAGGCTAGCTTTTTCAAGCAGAAATTTGCTTCCTGCAACACTAACTCAAAAAAGTTCTGGGACACTGTAAAATCCATGGAGAATAAGAACACCTCCTCCCAGCTGCCCACTGCACTGAAGATAGGAAACACTGTCACCACTGATAAATCCACCATAATTGAGAATTTCAATAAGCATTTTTCTACGGCTGGCCATGCTTTCCACCTGGCTACTCCTACCCCGGTCAACAGCACTGCACCCCCAACAGCAACTCGCCCAAGCCTTCCCCATTTCTCCTTCTCCCAAATCCATTCAGCTGATGTTCTGAAAGAGCTGCAAAATCTGGACCCCTACAAATCAGGCGGGCTAGACAATCTGGACCCTTTCTTTCTGCCGAAATTGTTGCCACCCCTATTACTAGCCTGTTCAACCTCTCTTTCGTGTCGTCTGAGATTCCCAAAGATTGGAAAGCAGCTGCGGTCATCCCCCTCTTCAAAGGGGGGGACACTCTTGACCCAAACTGCTACAGACTTATATCTATCCTACCATGCCTTTCTAAGGTCTTCGAAAGCCAAGTCAACAAACAGATTACCGACCATTTCGAATCTCACCATACCTTCTCTGCTATGCAATCTGGTTTCAGAGCTGGTCATTGGTGCACCTCAGCCACGCTCAAGGTCCTAAACGATATCTTAACCGCCATCGATAAGAAACATTACTGTGCAGCCGTATTCATTGATCTGGCCAAGGCTTTCGACTCTGTCAATCACCACATCCTCATCGGCAGACTCGACAGCCTTGGTTTCTCAAATGATTGCCTTGTCTGGTTCACCAACTACTTCTCTGATAGAGTTCAGTGTGTCAAATCGGAGGGTCTGCTGTCCGGACCTCTGGCAGTTTCTATGGGGGTGCCACAGGCTTCAATTCTTGGACCGACTCTCTTCTCTGTATACATCAATGAGGTCGCTCTTGCTGCTGGTGAGTCTCTGATCTACCTCTACGCAGACGACACCATTCTGTATACTTCCGGCCCTTCTTTGGACACTGTGTTAACAACCCTCCAGGCAAGCTTCAATGCCATACAACTCTCCTTCCGTGGCCTCCAATTGCTCTTAAATACAAGTAAAACTAAATGCATGCTCTTCAACCGATCGCTACCTGCACCTACCCGCCTGTCCAACATCACTACTCTGGACGTCTCTGACTTAGAATACGTGGACAACTACAAATACTTAGGTGTCTGGTTAGACTGTAAACTCTCCTTCCAGACCCATATCAAACATCTCCAATCCAAAGTTAAATCTAGAATTGGCTTCCTACTTCGCAACAAAGCATCCTTCACTCATGCTGCCAAACATACCCTTGTAAAACTGACCATCCTACCAATCCTCGACTTTGGCGATGTCATTTACAAAATAGCCTCCAATACCCTACTCAACAAATTGGATGCAGTCTATCACAGTGCAATCCGTTTTGTCACCAAAGCCCCATATACTACCCACCATTGCGACCTGTACGCTCTCGTTGGCTGGCCCTCGCTTCATACTCGTTGCCAAACCCACTGGCTCCATGTCATCTACAAGACCCTGCTAGGTAAAGTCCCCCCTTATCTCAGCTCGCTGGTCACCATAGCATCTCCCAACTGTAGCACACGCTCCAGCAGGTATATCTCTCTAGTCACCCCCAAAACCAATTCTTTCTTTGGCCGCCTCTCCTTCCAGTTCTCTGCTGCCAATGACTGGAACGAACTACAAAAATCTCTGAAACTGGAAACACTTATCTCCCTCACTAGCTTTAAGCACCAACTGTCAGAGCAGCTCACAGATTACTGCACCTGTACATAGCCCACCTATAATTTAGCCCAAACAACTACCTCTTTCCCAACTGTATTTAATTAATTAATTAATTTTGCTCTTTTGCACCCCATTATTTCTATTTCTACTTTGCACATTCTTCCATTGCAGATCTACCATTCCAGTGTTTTACTTGCTATATTGTATTTACTTTGCCACCATGGCCTTTTTTGCCTTTACCTCCCTTCTCACCTCATTTGCTCACATTGTATATAGACTTGTTTATACTGTATTATTGACTGTATGTTTGTTTTACTCCATGTGTAACTCTGTGTCGTTGTATCTGTCGAACTGCTTTGCTTTATCTTGGCCAGGTCGCAATTGTAAATGAGAACTTGTTCTCAACTTGCCTACCTGGTTAAATAAAGGTGAAATAAATAAATAAATGATCTGATGTAACTATGTACTGATGATCTTACCTTTGACCTGTGTCAAATGTCTGCCAAGTGTTGAATGTTGTGTAAAATTTGACTCCCGACTGGATTCGAGGACACACTGATAGTGTTTCTGTGACACTGTGATTCTGTAGAATCTGATGTTGTGACTTCCTACAAGCCTCCTGGTGTTTACAGAACATTCGGTGCTGTGTGATTAATGTAGTTTGACATTTTCTCTGCTCCTATTCTGGAGGCGTCTCCCTGTAATTGATTTGATCAATGTCTGCTGTCCTTTTTTGTTCACCTGGAAATCACTGTTACCTATGATGTCTGTGTGATGGAGAGAAGTGGTAGACCTTATGATCTATTTACACAGACAGAAACTGCAGCAGAAATGCAGAACTGATCTTTCTAGAGGTCAAATATACACCGGTGGAAAGTTTGTAACCGCAGTCCTTAGAGAGGACAGTGAATAACAACACAATACTTCATTGGAATGTGCTGAATAAATAGACTAATACCTCCACTTCCATCCTTCTCCCCGCCTCTGTAATAATCCATCTCTCTCTCCCTCTTCCCTCCTGTCGTGAGTTCCTGAGAGGCCCAGCTTTGAAAGGTGGCTGTAAAATTATGCTCAAGTCTTTTTTTAAATTTTAACACCATCACTGTGCTGCTGAAAATGAAGGGTAAAGATGGGATGAGTAAACTGAAAAGGATAGAATGATGGATCACGGTGGCAGCAGGACTGAACTGGTGATGGGGCAGTAGAGTAGGCAGAGGAGAGATGGATTAAGGAGAAGGGCTGGGTTGCCAATCATTTATAGAGGAGCAGGTGTACAGCAGTAGGCCTGCTGTGAGAAGTCTCTCTGTTGGCATTCAGTTTATCTGCAGTATACAGTAGGAACAGAACACTACTAAATACTAATAAATGTACTTATATATTTATGAAGTGCATTCGATAATGTATTCATACCCCTTTTCCACATTTTGTTACGTTACAGCCTTATTCTAAAATTGATTCAATTGTTTTCTCCCCCCTCAGTCTACACACAATACCCCATAATGACAAAGCAAAAACAGCAGTATTTTTGTTTTGTTTGTGCAAATGTATAAAAATACCACATTTACCTAACTATTCAGACCCTTTATTCAGCAACTTTGTTGCATTACCTTTGGCAGTGATTACAGCCTTGAGTATTCTTGGGTATGACGCTACAAGCTTGGCACACCTCTATTTGGGGAGTTTTTTTCTCTACAGATCCTCTCAAGCTCTGTCAGGTTGGATGGGGAGCTTCGCTTCACAGCTATTTTCAGGTCTTTCCAAAGATGTTTGATTGGGTTCATGTCCGGGCTCTGGCTGGGCCACTCAAGTACATTCAGAAACTTGTTCCGAAACCACTCCTGCGTTGTCTTGGCTGTGTGCTTAGGGTCGTTGTCCTGTTGGAAGGTGAACCTTCGCCCCCAGTCTGAGGTCCTGAACGCTCTGGAGCAGGTTTTCATCAAGGATCTCTCTGTACTTTGATCCGTTCAAACTTTCCTCGATCCTGACTAGTCTCCCAGTCCCTGCTGCTGAAGTGGTGGCATAATGCTGCCACCATCATGCTTCACCGTAGGGATGGTGCCAGGTGTCCTCCATATGTGACGCTTGGCATTCAGTCCAAAGAGTTGGTTTCATCAGACCAGAGAGTCAGAATATATCTGTCAGAATATAATGATGTAATTACTTGGGGAAGGTCTCCGTGGGTTCTCCACGTGGACCGTTCAGGCTGCTCAATGACGCACTTCTCCGGCGCAACTCTCTGGTTGTCCTCACGATGTCAGTGTCCTTTTGGCTTAGGAGTCTGTTCCCTCGCCCTTGTTCTGGAAGGGCTCTTCTGAGGACAGACATCTCTGGAGCTCACAGCGTAGGAATGAAACGGTGTAGATACCACGATCCGATGGGGAGTGGAGGCTAGGTGGTTCGACTGGAATTCAGCCGCTTAGACACAGCTACTCATCCGTAGCTTGGGTAGAAAAAGATTTCTTTGTCTTCAAACTTGTGTTGCGTTTTGGGTTTGTTGACTTTTTTAGACCTCGGCTGCAGCTTGGGTCACGTAGTCTTCTCTGTAAATTCTTCACGCACAGGTTTTATACCCTCGGTTCAGAAGTGGGCGTAACCGCCTTTAGGGCAGTTCTCTGGGCGTACCTAGTTAAGAGGCAATGTCTAGACTTTACTCAAATCCAATTTTAGACAACTAACTTCACATGTCATCTTTACCAAAACATTCTCTTTGATTTGGACATTTTCCATACAATGTATAAACATCAAACATATACTAGGTAAACTGTTGACGTTACAATGTTTTCATAATAACGCCATCTATTAACCTTTTAATAACAAAACAAAAATGACATACATTTTCTTATTCCATCTATCGTCAAGACCACCATTGTGGCTGACGGAAACCATTGTTCCAAAGTCCCTTTATTTCATGTTTAATTTTCTGGGGCTGGTTCTCCATAGTAACAGGACAAAGGAATTTGTCTGTGGCCTGAGATTTACCAGGGGTGCGAGGGGTCATAAAACCCCCACATCTACAGACCCCTAGATCTCTTCTCCTCTGTTGAGGTTGAGAGATAATCCGTAGGGTTGTGGTCTCCTGTAACCTGACCTGATCAGGACAGTCATGACAAATGGAAACAGGATGCACCTGAGCTTATGTAAATAATGTAGACAGACAGACAGGGTATATGTTTTTAATTTTTAATAAATTTGCAAAACGTTCTAAAACCTTTTCGCTTTAACATTATGGGGCATTGTGTGTAGATTGATGAGGAAAAACATGTACAGTGGGGCAAAAAAAGTATTTAGTCAGCCACCAATTGTGCAAGTTCTCCCACTTAAAAAGATGAGCGAGGCCTGTAATTTTCATCATAGGTACACTTCAACTATGACATACAAAAGGAGGGGGAAAAATCCTGAAAATCACATTGTAGGATTTTTTATGAATTTATTTGCAAATTATGGTGGGAAATAAGTATTTGGTCACCTACAAACAAGCAAGATTTCTGGCTCTCACAGATTCAGTCTTTCCAGCCTGGTGCAGGTCTTAAAGAAGAAGTTACAGGTCTGTGAGAGCCAGAAATCTTGCTTGTTTGAAGGTGACCAAATACTTATTTTCCACCATAATCTGCAAATAAATTCATAAAAAATCCTACAATGTGATTTTCAGGAGAGAAAAAAATCTCATTTTGTCTGTCATAGTTGAAGTGTACCTATGATGAAAATTACAGGTCTCTCTCATCTTTTTAAGTGGGAGAACTTGCACAATTGGTGGCTGACTAAATACTTTTTTGCCCCACTGTATTTAATCCATTTTAGAATAAGGCTGTAACGTTAAAAAAAAAGAAAAATGTGGAAATGTCTGAATACTTTCCGAATGAACTGTAAGTAGCCTGCTATCTAGGAGTGGTTCCTGCTGAAGTCAAATAAAGACAGAGATAGATGCACAAAGAACATCGTGCTGTACAGTATTATGCTTCAATGCAGTATTATTTCTATGAACGGAGTCAGCCATTAGACTTTGTCCAGAGATCATTCCTTGTACATTATATTAAGTGGACAACACTGGGAGTTCCTGGGAGTGGGGCATGTTTTCTCAGCATGGAGTCTGCTTGTTGGGATTAGTGGGAAAACAACTATGCAGAATGATTTTATAGTAGATCACTGAATGTGCTTACGGAGCGAAGGAGAAAGAGGGAGAGACTTATCTAAATAAGAGCATGTGTATGTTGCAATTCTCATGAACAACATGGCAAACCATTTTGTGAACGAGAGGCCCCGGTTGAATTCCTAGGCATTCAAGCTCATGACTCATTTATAGTGAAGTGATAGACACTGGTTAGCATGTGGTTGGACCCAACTCTCTATGTGCACGTCAAGCCCATCCATGTCATGAGAAGGTCTGTGAATGCCTTGTGGTGATCACACAACCCAGAGGTTGTTTAGTTTGTGCTGAGTTTGCATTTGGAAGGCTAATCAAATTACCATAGTAGGGAATGGGATGTTGTCTAAATCAATGGAATATCTTGGCTTGCAGATCCTTGTCTAGTAGAGTCTTGGCATATACCACATACTGCTCCATAGGTCATGATGAGAGCAGGAAATAATGATCACTTCATTTCACTTGTTTTCTTTACGGTGACTCAATGTGTTCCTCACTTAAATTAGTTCAGCAGAATCTCTAGTCACATGAGATCCTGTTGGAATTCTCCTCTGCTGTGACTTATTCATAAGTTGCTTGCAGCGAAGGAGACATGTCAGTGTAGATCTACCTTCACTTCCTCCCAAACTAGTCAGGCTACTGTAACTGAACAATAGTTCAGTTGGGATTTAGTTTTTGGCAGATCAGAAATGTTTTATCCTCCTTACTGTAAAACGTTGGAATGATATTTAACCTCTACAGGAAATGTACCCACGGACACACATTCATGCCCACACAGATACAGTAAATCACCCTCCCTTGACACGCTATTGGTGGGTTTGGGGCAAAGTGTTGAGTCAACGCTTTACTAGTACCCACAGATCAGAGAGGGGTTTAGAGTATTAGTTCTAGCTACAGGGGGGTTCTGTCGCTTTACTAGTACCCACAGATCAGAGAGGGGTTTAGGGTATTAGTTCTAGCTACAGGGGGTTTCTGTCGCTTTACTAGTACCCACAGAGCAGAGAGGGGTTTAGGGTATTAGTTCTAGCTACAGGGGGGTTCTGTCAGTTGCTATGACTGACAGAGCAGAAAGGGGTTTTGGGTATTAGTTCTAGCTACAGGGGGGTTCTGTCAGTTGCTGTGACTGACAGAGCAGAGAGGGGTTTAGGGTATTAGTTCTAGCTACAGGGGGTTTCTGTCAGTTGCTATGACTGACAGATTAGAGAGGAAAATTGGATAAATGAGAAAAGGATTAGCTTTGCAGCAATGCAACACACACACAGGAAGTCTAAGCCTAAGCTTCCACTTTGTACTGTACCTCAGCGTAACTGAGGCTGGAGGAGGGAACTGTTTTGGAGTTTATCCATTACTATGTGACCCGGTTGGGCTAAAATGAGGACAGAGAGTAAAGGGGTAATACTTGTATGTTCTCTCTGGCAGCAGTCTACGATGTTTTGGTGGACCACAGAACAGAACATTCAGAATGGGTAGGGAGGGATGGGTTGACATAAAGCTGGATGTTACTGATAGAACCAATAGATACCAATAGGAAAACAAGATGTGGAGCCTTGTTTTATACACACATGCAGACAGACAGACAGACAGACACGCAGACAGACACGCAGATGTGCACGCTTACACGCACAGACATCTGTGCACACAGACACGCGCACAGACACGCGCACAGACACGCGCACAGATACAGACACACGCACAGGCACACATGCGCACAGACACATGCGCACAGACACACAGCTGCGCGCACAGGCACAGGCACATCCGTGTGCGCAGGCACAGGCACATCCGTGTGCGCAGGCACAGACACATCCGTGTGCACAGGCACAGACACATCCGTGTGCACAGGCACAGACACATCCGTGTGCACAGGCACAGACACATCCGTGTGCACAGGCACAGACACATCCGTGTGCACAGGCACAGACTCGCACACAGACACACAGGTGAAGTGTTTGACAATAACTCTATCAGCTGGGAGGTCTTTGAGCCCTAAATCTCTTTCCCTGCTGTATACAGTAAGTGTCAAATGAGACGATGCAGGTATACTTTGCTTATACAACCATGTGTCATGCCGTCATGACCTTTGTGTTTTCTCAGAAATTAGTCCTTTTGATGTTTGGAACATCTTATGTACAAGACAGTTTGGCATGTTTCCATAGTCAGTCACAAGGACCTTTGGTGGCTTGTTTGTTATTTCGCCTAGTTGCTATTTTTCATGCTGACTCAACAGCTGATTTGGTTTATTCCTGTCAATGTTTGAGCTAAAAGTTTTGTGTCTCTTGTTTTTAAAAACAGCATTTTATAAGAAGTGCTTATATTGTAGTTACAGTGGGGCAAAAAAGTATTTAGTCAGCCACCAATTGTGCAAGTTCTCCCACTTAAAAAGATGAGAGAGGCCTGTAATTTCCATCATAGGTACACTTCAACTATGACAGACAAAATGAGAAAAAAAATCCAGAAAATCACATTGTAGGATTTTTTATGAATTTATTTGCAAATTATGGTGGAAAATAAGTATTTGGTCAATAACAAATGTTTATCTCAATACTTTGTTATATACCCTTTGTTGGCAATGACAGAGGTCAAATGTTTGCTGTAAGTCTTCACAGGATTTTCACACACTGTTGCTGGTATTTTGGCCCATTCCTCCATGCATATCTCCTCTAGAGCAGTGATGTTTTGGGGCTGTTGCTGGGCAACACTGACTTTCAACTCCCCCCAAAGATTTTCTATGGGGTTGAGATCTGGAGACTGGCTAGGCCACTCCAGGACCTTGAAATGCTTCTTACGAAGCCACTCCTTTGTTGCCCGGGCGGTGTGTTTGGGATCATTGTCATGCTGAAAGACCCAGGCACGTTTCATCTTCAATGCCCTTGCTGATGGAAGGAGGTTTTCACTCAAAATCTCACGATAACTGGCCCCTTTCATTCTTTCCTTTACACGGATCAGTCGTCCTGGTCCCTTTGCAGAAAAACAGCCCCAAAGCATGATCTCCCCCCCCCCCCCCCCCCCCCCCCCCCTATGCTTCACAGTAGGTATGGTGTTCTTTGGATGCAACTCAGCATTCTTTGTCCTCCAAACACGACAAGTTGAGTTTTTACCAAAAAGTTATATTTTGGTTTCATCTGACCATATGACATTCTCCCAATCTTCTTCTGGATCATCCAAATGCTCTCTAGCAAACTTCAGATGGGCCTGGACATGTACTGGCTTAAGCAGGGGGACACGTCTGGCACTGCAGGATTTGAGTCCCTGGCGGCGTAGTTTGTTACTGATGGTAGGCTTTGTTACTTTGGTCCCAGCTCTCTGCAGGTCATTCACTAGGTCCCCCCGTGTGGTTCTGGGATTTTTGCTCAGCTTTCTTGTGATCCTTTTGACCCCACGGGGTGAGATCTTGCGTGGAGCCCCAGATCGAGGGAGATTATCAGTGGTCTTGTATGTCTTCCATTTCCTAATAATTGCTCCCACAGTTGATTTCTTCAAACCAAGCTGCTTACCTATTGCAGATTCAGTCTTCCCAGCCTGGTGCAGGTCTACAATTTTGTTTCTGGTGTCCTTTGACAGCTCTTTGGTCTTGGCCATAGAGGAGTTTGGAGTGTGACTGTTTGAGGTTGTGGACAGGTGTCTTTTATACTGATAACAAGTTCAAACAGGTGCCATTAATACAGGTAACGAGTGGAGGACAGAGGAGCCTCTTAAAGAAGAAGTTATAGGTCTGTGAGAGCCAGAAATCTTGCTTGTTTGTAAGTGACCAAATACTTATTTTCCACCATAATTTGCAAATAAATTCATAAAAAATCCTACAATATGTTTTTCTGGATTTTTTTTCTAATGTTGTCTGTCATAGTTGAAGTGTACCTATGATGAAAATTACAGGCCTCATCTTTTTAAGTGGGAGAACTTGCAGAATTGATGGCTGACTAAATACTTTTTTGCCCCACTGTATATAGAGACACTGTATTAGTAATTTCTTGACTGAAGAGCCCATTGTTAATTTCCTGTGAGAGGAAAGTGTTCTCTTGAGGTGTACAGATCAAGGATTTGGCCTAGTATGGGCATTGGCCAGCTGCCAGTAGGGGCAGGGGTTCAACCCCTATGGCCAGACATGGCCCGCATAATATTTCGTGGCAACAGAATGTCATGGCCTCTTCAGGTGCCCGTCTGGCAGGCTGTCACTCTACCCGTTGCCCAGGCCCAGCTAGAGACCCAGTCATGAAGTATGTCTGGTAGGGTCTCATCCCATCTGTTGTGCAGATGATTCTGCAGGAGACCCAGTGAAGGTCTGGTTCTGTGGCTGATCTCGGTGCATATCTGACATGTTGTCTCTCTACCCATTGCCCAGGCTCAGCTGGAGGCCCAGAGAGCCACCCAGGACTTCCAGAGGGCCACGGAGGTGCTGCGTGCGGCCAAGGAGACCATCGCCCTGGCAGAGCAGAGGCTCCTGGAGGAGGACACCAGGCAGTTTGACTCAGCCTGGCAGGAGATGCTCAACCACGCCACCCAGAGGGTGAGTACCGTACTGCATGGAGGGGGAGGAGGGAATGGGGTGCTGCGAATTGCATTAGTGCAACATGACTGTCTGTCAAACCTACATTTGACACCTGAATGTTACTATTCAAAGGTTAAAGGCATAATGTGGATGGAAATTGATGCTTCGCAAGTTAGGAAGTCACATTGTCACATTTCCATGTAGTTGCGAGACTGAGTTCTGATTGGCTGTTGCAGGTGATGGAGGCGGAGCATACAAAGACGCGGAGTGAGCTGGTGCACAAGGAGACAGCAGCCAAGTACACGGCAGCCATGGGCCGCATGAAACAGCTGGAGAAGAAACTCAAACGCACCATCAACAAGTCCAAGTGAGTCCCATATGACTGTGTTGCGCCCACAACCCAACTACACTGTAGTTAAAAGACTGAGAAGTCAAAGTGAACCTGATACAACCACTGCATCAATTACCAAATGGTCTGCGACTCACACATTCACACATCCATGTTTATTTGTCGACAGTGACCTTTTCCAAGACATTGATCTTTCATGGCGGAGATTTTTCAGTAGCTTGAAAAAGGTCAACTTGAACAAAATAAATGAATATAAATGTGCAAAAAGTAAATGTGTGTGCAACAGTGGAGGCTGCTGAGGGGAGGACGGCTCGTAATAATGTCTGGAAAGAAATGAACGGAATGGCACCAAACACATGGAACCCATGTATGTAATGTATTTGATACCATTACACTTATTCCTCGAGACTGTCCTCCCCAATTAAGGTGCCACCAAACTCCTGTGGCGTGCAAGTGTCATTTTCGACCTTTGATGATGAAGTAGTGGCTGTTTTTGTTCCTAGCAGCACAAAGAGAGACAATGTGGTGGTGTTCTGGTTAGTATATACGGTCAGGTTTTTACTAAACTCCATAGACTGGAGGTCTGTGTTGGGGAGGGAGTGTACAGTGTAAAGTAGTTTCCCTGCTGTGACTGAGGCTGTTGCCAATTACATATAGTCTTAAAAGGCTTCATGTACTTGATATGTGTAATTAGTATTGGTTGAAACCTATTTAGTGTCATGAAGATGAGATGAGAAAAGAGACCGTTTTAGAGTGTTGGGACTGAGCCTGTCTTGCTCTGTGTTGCCTCAGCTCTCTGTCTAATCCTTTCTCCATGGTTAGCTCATCTAATGTGATAACCCTATATCTCACCCTGTTGCCTTGGTGATATGTACACAGCTGTTCTGAGTTGTCATCGCCTCTAATCTTTCTCCTTCCCTATTTTTTTCCCCCTCTTCCCGCTCTCTTTTTGATTGACATCTCTCCCGCAGACCATACTTTGAGTTGAAGGCAAAGTACTACCTACAGCTTGAGGTATGTGTGCACTACACTACACTACACTACACTACACTACACTGGAATTTGCCTGCCTTTATAGACCTTTTTGAAGGTCTTTTAGATTTTAGGAGTCTTAGTGTCTTGTTATTGTGGACTCTGCACTGTGGTTAGATCTTTACTGATGTGACCTAGGTCAATAAACTTTGACCTTGAACATATTGCCATGTCATCTCAGGTCTAAACCATTTATGGCAATGATGGTTTCTCCTTCTGCCTTTGTGTGAGTGTGTGTACTTAACTGTGTTTAGCAAGCTAATGCTAACAATGACTCCCTTTCTGTCCGTCTGTAGCACCTAAAGAAGAACGTGGATGAGTTGCAGGCCAAGCTGAGCCAGGCCAAAGAAGGGTACAAGACAGCTCTGAGAAACCTGGAGATGATCTCAGACGAGATCCACGAACGCCGACGCAACTCTGCCATGGGCCCCCGGGGGCGGGGCGTGGGCGCCGATGGCGACAGTGTCGCAGTGGATGACATTGCCAGCTTCAAGATGGAGTCAGATGGCATCTCCAGTGAGTACACTTACAATGCATGATGTTCTGGTCATTTCATTTCTGTGCTTGAAAACTGCAGAAACTGTTCTTGGATCAGCTGTCCTACATAGTGAGGCTAAACAGCCAGCCTTGCCTACTTTTCACTAGTAGTTGGGTATGGCACAAACACATACACACCCTGTTGACTCTCCTTCTGACTTGTTCTTTGAAACCTTCGTAGGAATTCCTAGAAAACGTCATTATTGACATTGTGCAGGGAGGTCTTAATAATGGCTATTCTTTGAAAACATCAAGATGGTGTCTGGCTCCTGAGAGGGTTGCCTGTTTTCTTGGAATGTTTTCCTAGAATTGGAACATTAAAGGCGCACAGGATGTTTGAGGTTGACTTTAATGAAAGTGAAGCACTGCCCTGCGTTGGTGTCTAAATAATGTACAATACATGCTAAATGTGCTCTTTTGAAGTCTGTTAATTACATTTTCTTTCAAAGGAAATTCCTGTTTAATTTAAAATGCCTGTATTGACTTTGCAGAAGATCCCATGATATGTCAACTAGCCTAGAGACAGCGTTACTGTTTAAGCTCCTATGGTTAAGGTTAGGACTTGACTTATGACAGCTGATCCTGAATCAGTTAAGTGCTGAAGATACACACTGTGATGAGATTGAGGCTGAACTGTAGTCAGACGAAGACTGGATGTTCACAGCAGTGTGTGTCACTCACTGATCCACCTCCCATTGTCCTGCATTATGGGTTGCGGGATGATGTTTCCATGGCAACCTCAGAGCCCTACTGCTGGCTGACCCACTTAGCCGCCATTGGCTAAGGTTATTGCTGTTGCGCGTTAACCCACATAAACAGTAATATGCTGTGTCTGTTTCAAACTCTCCAATGGCAGTAAACAAAAGAATCAGCGATTGCCCATAGTTCAAGGTCATAAAAACATTCCTTCATTCATACAGTCACCATCCATGTTGGAATTTGTGACTTTTGACCCCTACACGGGAAATGGATCTCATATTAGTCTTGAAGTGCTGTATGTCTCATACTCCCACTTTCAGTGTAAAGTATGTGTCTGCAGTATTTCAAGGAGTCTCTCTCCCCCTTCTACCCACCAACTGTCTCCCTCATTTGCTTTTTCTTCCTACACACTTTCTCTACGTTCCTTACCCTTGCCCTCTCTCTCCCTCCCTTTTTCACCTAAACCCCTTCACACTCAATCTCCAGCTTCCTGTTTGCTCTTTGGAGAATGTGGATTTTGTGGATGCCACATTGATGCTCTGCATGTACACTCAGTTGTACAGTAAAGGCTTGTTACATCTCAACCACTCTTCCCCTCTCTCTGTCTCTGCAGTGACGTCCGAGTCATTTGAGGATGAGACCTGCAGCAGCAGTGCCATGTCAGAGGAGGACTCAGAGACCCGCTCCACCTGCAGCCTGGTCTCCTCCTCCCACTCCCCCAACAGCCTCCAGGACCTCCCCTCGCCCTGTCCCTTTTCCAGCTCTTCCTCACCCTCGCCCTGCCCCTCCTCCTCCTCTTCCCCTGCTCCCTCCTCACGCCCCTGCAGTCTGGACCTTCCCAGCCCAGTCTCGCTGTCTGACTTTGGCCTCATCTCTC
Source organism: Oncorhynchus kisutch (assembly GCF_002021735.2). NCBI lineage: Eukaryota > Metazoa > Chordata > Actinopteri > Salmoniformes > Salmonidae > Oncorhynchus > Oncorhynchus kisutch. The sequence goes on along the minus strand of NC_034175.2, from coordinate 17,084,207 downwards.
CTGTCCTGGGACCACGCAGCGAGTGTAGCGGGGCGTCATCACCGGAGTGTGACCTGGAGAGAGGTGTGTGTGTGTGCGCGCCAAAAAAGGAAAGCTGGGTTTAGAGAGTGTATTTGCATACTGTATGAGGTAGTGTGTACATATGCAGACAAGTGAAAAAAGAGAGAGATTGATGTTGTGTGTGTTTTATTTTCAGTAAGACATATCGTCTTCTGCTTCCTGTCTGACTTGCACCTGAGCCAGAGGAGAGACCTATTAGTCATAGTGACAGCTAGCCTAGTGCTTAGGCCAGAGCAGGTGAAGAGGCACAGGCAAGCAGTACTGCTGGGGGATACATCCTAATCTCCACGGCGTCCCTAAGAGCCTGCGGAATGTTTTGGACCAGTGAGAAAGGGTAACACAGTGGGAACTTTTAGAAAAATACTTTGGTATGACAGTCTACGGGTGTGTGTGCAGGGCTTCCTAAACACAAAGGATATTCATTACTGTTTACGTGAGTTTTTTTGGGGGGGGGGCTCCCAATATACTTTATCTATCTCGATCACCAGGCTCACACAACATACCTCTCTGTGTGTTTCAGGTGACAGAGCAGAGGGAGCGGAGGGTGAGCTGGACAATACTGTAAACAACAACAGCACCACCGTCCCAAACACCAAGAAGACCACGGGCCTGGAGGGCCGCCTCAGCTTCCTGTCTCTTCGACGCTTGCGCAACGACAGCACCAAGAACACCAAGCGCGAACGTCAAAGCCGTTCCCAGACCCCCACCCAAACTGTGGTTCTGATCAACGGGGTGTGATGAGGAAAGCTAATCCACAAGCTAACCCCATCACCTGCTTTGTGTGCCAACGTGCTGTATTGCCAGTAACCACACACACATTCCATTCTACCCCATGAACTAATACTGGCTAAGTAAACAGAAAGTGGCTCAGTATGAGATACTATGAACTAAATGGTCAGTGTATATACAGTTCATATGGATTATGATGAGAAGAGACTTAAGACCCAACCCAGGGTGAGTGAGGTCATGAAACCACCACTTCCTATAGAAAGGACCTTTCACCCTTTGACCTCCCTCCCATAGCGTTGAGACCTCAGTCAGATTGACTTCCCATAATTCCCTACTGTACTCCACACACATTAAGGACAGTGTTGGCTAACATCCTATCGGTGGGGGCCCATGGTATATGAGGGGAAATGGGACAGTGTTGGCTAACATCTTATCGGTGGGGGCCCATGGTATATGAGGGGAAATGGGACAGTGTTTTTTTTACTGTGATATTCTCCCTGAGAGGGAGCTGCACTTCTAGACAAGATGTGATTCTATTGTTGGTAAATGAAAGAATGCACTCCTAGCTTCGACTATTAGAAATGGGGATTATTTATAAAACTTGATGTCTCAGTGAATGTGCCACCTGTTTTACCAATACAGAAATTTGTCAAATACAAAACATTGATAGCAATATGTGTTATGCTTTTGTAAAAGAAGAGCACGCATGAGGCCAAGATTTAAAGTCAAGATTTTTAAAAAGAAACAAATACATTTATGGAGTTGAAGTTTTGTGAATAACCCTCATAACCGTCATAACCCTCATAACCCTCATAATATTACTCTGCTATATCCTCTCTCAGATACTTGACATGTGAATACTCTCACCATTATGTAATCCTGTGTACGGCATATAGAGCCTATGGCAACTGCTTTATGTTACCATGGAGACCCCCTGGCTGGTATCTCTTCGGACAGCCTGTGCATTTGTCCAATAGGGGTCTTCAGAATTGGACTTAAAAGAACTGTATTCTATTGCACAACTAATTTCCCAGTGAGCTAACTGTGAATCTATCTCGCCTGCAGTACACACAAAGCTGGACTTGGAATCTGATTGAACGAGAGTATAATAATTGTGTGGGGTGAGGCTACAGTAGATATACCCTCCCCTCTTCGCTCCCTCCATCCTGTGGTTCTTCAGTGCCAGGGAAATGGGCCTCCAGACACTGTCACCCCCTCTAGCCCTCCTTCCATCCATCTCCCTGTCATAGCATCCCCAATGGCCCGGTACTGAGGGACAACATCCACCCACGGACGGTAACACTAAGAACTGAGCAATAGAGCAAGGACAGAACTTTTGATAACCATATCTGCCCATGGACACGTTCATATAGAGTTCTCTGTAACGGAATGCAAATGGCCGGCCTGGTAATTCTCCGAATCTGAGGATGGTTTTGTCTTGGACCAATCTTGAGGATAAAGTGAAACTAGATGACTGAATGAAACTGATGGTGAAGAATGATGAGGCCTGTTGTGGAAACTGACAGAATAATTGATAAGTGTTGTGATTTCTGATGGACAGTATCAGCTACAGTAAATTGTAGATCCATATTGGCTAAAGTGGCACACAGTAGACTGTCAGATGTTTGTGAGGCCGAGTCGTCTGTCTCAAATGGTGTTAAATTGTCTTCCTCTCCTGGTCTCCTTATGCTCCATGGCCACATGGGAAAGGTATTTGGTCACTGAGTTATGAGAAAAGCAAGCTATTGCACAAGCGTATGCAGTCTTTGTTATTGTGAACACTCCAGTCTATGTATGTAGTGTACGTGTACAAATGTAATGATGATGTCGATGTTTATCTCTGTCACCCTCCGCTGTGGAATATAAGGATATAACCATGGACAGTCCCTGTCATAGCCGTTTTCTTCCATTATTTTAAGAGTAACTTTCCATTGTGTCTCCAGTTTATGTGCCTGTTTTCTGAAAATAATCCAATAAACTGATGTTCACTGCAGTAAGCCTTTGTTCATTTCTGAAGTTCTATACAAATGTAGATCAACTAATCTTTTGTCTTTTTTTCCTCACTAGCCTGAAATTCTTCGGTAAACTGGTTAAATGACCCATTGACCCAACTTCCAGGTAGGTTTAAAAGTTATTCTATAAAAACATGTCTGTCAGAACCCTATACAGTAATTGACTAGCCTGTAGCCATTCTGACTCCAACTGAGCTATACTGATATTTTCTTGGTCTTGATGACATTGTCAACAGTTATTGGATCGCTGCAAATAGCCTATTGCAACAACAAAAAACAGATAATTGCTTTCTTGCAGGTTGTTTACATCACCCTTGCTCCTCATTGGCAAACCTTAACATGATTAACCACAGCAGAAAAGTAGCAGACTCACACTGGGATTCCCCACATATAAGCCATGTGCTGCTGACTGTAGGGTTACAGGGTTCAGAATGTTAGCAGGTTTGACATTAGCCACGGCTAAGCCAAGTGAAGATCTTTGGTGGCAAGGCAGCACAGAACTAGATTATAGGATCCTGTTCACACTAACAAAAGTTAAACTGGTTTTCAGATTTCTTAACAGTATTTGTCAGTTGCCAAATCTGGCTCTGGGGTTAAATTCCTGCCTTTTACCTAGACAATTGTTTTGTTCGTTCTCTCTTTACTGCACTTCCCTGTCTCTCCCCTGTCTCTCCTCTACCTCTCCAGATTCCTCCCTCAGGCCTGGTAGTTGGTCTCTCTGCCCTGTGATTCTCATTAGAGGTTGTGACCAGCTGCTGCCCACGCAACACGCTGTTTTCAAATGCTCTCAGACAGGAGAGAGGCCAGATCTTCAACACACACAGACAACACTTTTTCTGATTTCCTTCTATGCCATGTTTGAATACATCATTCCACATTTAGTGCAAGTTAAGCAAAATCATACAAGACTATTGCATTTGACATAAGTGGCAACAGCAGCAATTAGTTGCCCTTTAACAGTCACTGGAGGGGGAAGAAAACAAATGTAATTCTATGTAAAGAAGAATGAAACGACAAAGAGCAGCCATTTTGCTAATAGCAAAGGAAAGTCCATGCTTTCCTTTGTAAAAAATAAAGTATGTTTGAGGAGTGGGTCTTGTCCACAAGACTGTATAGCATTGACACTTCACAGTAATTGTCCAGAAAATGACAAAGCCACTAGCAGTCTTGCCTGTTTGACAAAATGTTAACAGAGAAGGAGAAACCGCTGTGAAGTGTTCAAGTCCTTGCTGAAGCGTAAACAAGAGACTGAAGATTGGCGATACGTTTCAAATGTCGTTTTCCATGCAAGTATACACACACACACAAGCAAAATTCCAGGAACTTATAAATTCCTCGGTTTTCCCTAAATCCCAGTTGGAGGATTCTAGGAATCTGGAAAACCAGGGAATTTATTGAAAGTTCCTAGAATTTTGCAACCACACACACACACGTCCTGCATGCCTGTGTCACACATCCTTAGAAATACCAAAGATTAGTCTTCATGCCTGTGTCACATTCCTGTGCAACAGAGAAATCCCTGTCGTGGTGCAGTCTCCTGAGAAAAAGACAGTAGCGGTTGCAGTTGAGAACATCACCCTTCGTTCTTGGTAAATACCAGCACTGCCTCGAGTACCTAGACTGGTGGTCAACAAGCACCAAGTAATTGAACATTGAAAATCATAAGGGCCATAGTTGTTGTGACATCATTTACTGTATCTGTCATTATGGCAAAGGAGGATGGAAGCACCTCCAACATTAGCTCTGATAGTTGACATTTTTTGGTACATGTTCTTACACACCCCTCAGCACATAGAGGGCTAGGTTCCATACCAAACACTTGTCCCTTTCCAAATACCCTTGATAATAAAATAAATCAGTCTCTTTTGGGTCCTCCTGCAGTCGTAACAATTTCCACCCAGAGTTCAGGAAACAGTGAGTGTCCATGTTGTGAGCAAGTTATTCCTGGTGTCACACCAGAATCCTTCCCCCCTCTCCTTACTGGAGCTGGGAGACCTTTAGGGGTGTGGTGCTGCTGAAGTCCAGGAAGAAGGGTCCTTCCTGTTTGGGCAGGAAGGTGGTGGGGATGACGTTGTAGATGCCAGCGGGGACATGGTCCGCCTCCATGTAGCAGAAACCACACCTACAGAGAGAGGGAGCGCGCTGTTGTTACAATGCAGTCCACCGCCATTCCTGGACATTTTCTGTTTCATATTTCATTACCCACGAATAAATGCATACAATGTGTTCAAGAGCTGATTATATGAATGATTTATAGAGATCATCTGTTATTGAATACGAATTTAACCTGCTTTAACCTCATCCACAGGATAATATTGCATAATCAACAATCATGGTCTAAATGTGAGGAAAATTTTATATCTTTACTTAAATTATTTCAAAATCATTTCTGACACACACAGTCTTTGCCAAAAGATCTAACTCTAAAGGCATTCCTTTGTGCAAATGTGCAGCGAGACTAATTTCAGTACACCCTCAACCTTTGAACCAGGCTAACTCAATTAGCATAGACATCCCAGAGGTCAGACACGAGGTCCTCAGATGTGACCTTTTGACCTGTGGGGAATGTATAGAATGTTCCCTCGGTGTTGTGACTGTAGCCACCACATTTAGGCAGCATGTCATCAGGCCATCAGAGTCTCAGCTTTGGAGAATCATGTGTCCCCAATATATGTTCCAACACTGAACTTTAACCTGTGCATAGCATTTTATGATGGATGCATTAAAGCGGTCACCATGCCTCTGTTTTAGTAAAAAGCTGAGGGACGGGCCTGGAGAAATGTAACCACTTTCAAATTCATAGACGGAAAGGGGATACCTAGTCAGTTGAGCCGCGACTGCAAGGACTGACCATAGATGATATCAAAATGATAATTTCAACCATGTTGAGGCTATATAGTGTTTGTTTACATTTATGTTTACCAACATTGGAGTTAAACAAGCTCAGAGTTTCACAGTAGGAAAATGACACTCATACCCGGGTTAAAAATGGCCGATTTGGAACACAGTAGCTGTACAGTAACATACTATACATGAGGTCAGAGTCTCCGCGTCACAGCTCTGTATGGGTTTTGACTGAGCCGTCTGGAAGTTGAGCACCGTGCGCGACAAGAAGTTGCCCCCATTCGGTCCGCTAACTGGGCAAAACATTTTGTCTGGATGAGGGAAATGCTGTAAATGAAGAGGACTTGATGTATTTTGAAAGATGAAATGCTGAGGATTATAATAAATACCACTGATGTCATACAAGCCAAACACGCGTGAGCCCAAATGTGCACTTCACATTACCATATGAAACTCGTGTCAGATACAGTGTCAACGTTTATGATCACCATGTTCGATGTACAGTTACAAGATGACATGGCGTTATAACCTGGGATGTCCTTAACACAATGAGCCTGTGTTTGTTTTTGGGCCTGCGGACTACACATTTGAATGCACTCATGCTCCATTCTATGCGCACCAAAATGACCATCTGCTTCTCTGAATTGGCTTGTGAAAGCCTACTGTAAAATCATATTTTTCAATTTAATGACGCCAACCTGACCCAGATTGGAATTTTATAATGGACCGTTTTTGGATTGCGTAAACAAGTCATTTAAACAAAAAAATGTAACAACAGTAATTGTATGATGGCGGGGATGCAGGGCTGTGTTCCAAACAACAACTACCAGTGCACTTGCTCGGCACAGCTAGGAGAGCTCAAAAAAAGCACCTTGTAGTTGAAGACTCGTATTTTAGTCATAAAAGTGTGTTGAAGTTACTTAGGAACTGTGCATACTTAGGAGAGGTGTGTGGCCACTTAAACACCAGCTTGACCTCTCACTCAAACTCTTGTCAATTTTCTGTCTTATGTTGGACCTACCCCAAACCATGAATATTCTTCTTTTCAGATCTCGTTATCATTAATACAATACACATCAAATCAACAGCAGAATGTTTGGATTCAGTCGTGTCTGGTGAACTGTTGTATCCTCAACTTTGGAGATTATGGTCAAATAATTAGACTAAACTGTTCCCTTTAAATTGCTACCATTGCTATGCATATGCTTTCCATATCTCTTCTGTAATAAATATTTCCATTTAGCCCCATCTATATAGGCCAATTCCCACGAGTGTAAAGGGTTAACATTAGGATTGATACTGAACTCATCTGGAACTCAACACTATGTACTGTCCCTGAACACCTCTATATGCTGATAGACAAACACACTATCTCCTGTGAATCCTGGGTGAGTACCTGTAGTCTCCACTGTTCTTCTTCGGGAGGCCTGCAGGTCCTGGCTCTACTACAGTGGACACAGTCACCATCTCAAAGCCCACACTGTACTGCCTAGAGAGGGAGAGACCGAGACAAGATATCAACACCACAAGCAACCAGAACCTGAACTCTACTGCCTACAGACAGAGAGACAGATTTGAATTAGGAGCACCAGATTATCTATTAAAGATGACCCCCTACAGGATGACGTAAGGGAGTCGAGTAACACTGGAAACTGACTGTTAGTCTGTCTGGTCACATTTACACCTGGCAATCGTATTCTGTGACAGCTCAAACTTTCCAGATGTGCCTTGACAAAGTCTCATTGGAGTCAGACTGTCAGACACAATGCAGACCATGCATATTATTTTGCATTGTAGTCATTTAGATTAGATTCAACAAGTACAGTATAACTAAATACAGTTAGCATCTGACCAGAAGTGCAAATAAAAGAGTGTAAAAAATGTACAAGTAAAACAATTCAGTTCAATGTATGATATTAAGTGGGATGTATGAAAGTGCAAGGAGGCATGCAACTGAAATACAGGGAGAGCAGCAATGAGGTTACCGAGGTAGGCATGTACAACTGAATAATGTCCTTTATACAGACTTTGCAAAGCAATGTCAGAGTCCAGTAGTACTGTGAAGAGTGCAAAGAGGTCCCCGAGAGGCAGTACTAAGATGTGGCCGGGTGCATATGGCTGTTACAGTGTTCAGCAGGGTTACAGTAGCTGGAAAGAAACTGTTCTTCAGCCTGCTAGTGCGGGAACATAGAGACCTGTACCACCTGCCTGATGGTAGAAGGGCACACAGTTTGTGGCATGGATGTGAAGGGTCCCTGAGGATGCCGCACGCCCTATGCAGACGCCGCTTGCGCTTGAGATCTACGATGGCAGGGAGCCGGACACCAGTGATTTGCTGGGCGGTTTTCACCACCCGTTGCAGGGCCCACGGAGCATCCGCCAAACCACACTGTGGTGCAGTTAGTCAGAATGCTCTCGACCATGCAGAGGGAAAAGTTCACCGGGATCTTGGGAGACAGGGGGGCCTTCTTTAGCCTCCTCAAAAAGTATAGGCGCTGCTGCGCTTTTTTGACCAGGGTTGAGGTGTTGAGGGTCCAGTAGAGGTCCTCGAAGATGTAGACACCCAAGTATTTGAAGTTGGGCACACGCTCCACCTCAGTGCCATCAATGAGAACTGGGGCGTGGCTACTGCTTTTAGACTTCCTGTAATCCACAATGAGCTCCTTGGTTTTCTTTGCATTGAGGGCCAGGTTGTTGTCAGCGCACCATGCAGCCAGGTGCTTGACCACCTCCCTGTAAGCTGACTCGTCATTGTCACTGATCAGGCCTACCACCGTGGTGTCGTCTGCGAACTTGATGGTGTTGACACCGTGTACAGGAACACAGGTGAGGAGGGAGTACAGGAGGGGGCTCAGCACGCAGCCCTGTGGCACACCAGTGTTCAGGGTTGAGGAGGTGAAGTTGTCTAACCTGACAGACTGGGCACTGTTGGTCAGGAAGTCCAAAGTCCAGTTACAGAGAGAGGGGCTGATCCCTAGGTCATGGAGTTTGATGACCAGCCTAGAGGGAATGACCGTATTGAATGCTGAGCTAAAGTCTACTAACAGCATTCTCACATATGTGTTGGTTTTATCCAGGTGGGTCAGGGCAGAGTGTAAAGCTGTGGAGAGTAGTCCTTCTGCAGTCACCTCGGATTAGAGAAGGTTTGACGGACAGGATGAATACTTGAGTATTAAAAGTGCTGCGTTACAAGAGGACATTCATTTTATATCCATCAATTGTGATTGAGCCATAAAGTGTCCCCACTGGGTGTAGTGCCCCCAGTGGTGTGGAGGGCCCCTGCAGGCCGCAGTGAGTCTTACCTGGAGCCTCGTAGCTCTATGAGCATGGGTCCTGGGCGCTCCAGGTTAAACTGGTAGATGGGGTTGTGCTTGTACGAGTCCTTGTAGTTCCCACAGCCCCCCGCACTCGGCCCCTTCCACTGGCCATTGATCTGCACAGGGAGAGAGAGGGGGCTTCAGCAATGTGAGATGGTGATTTTGTTATCATGCCAATAGAGAATGTGAACAACAAAGAGACAAGTGGAAGTAAATTTTACCCGTTTGGTATGAGTGAAGGGCGTTGGGATCTTGGAGAAGGAGAACTTGCATCCAGAGTAGACCTGTTGGAGGGAAACGTCTATTACTCCGTTGGAACTGAATGAGCAGGGATGTGATCAGCACAACATAGAAACATCAGGAAGAAACTCCAGGAAGAATACTGGCCAGCTCTTATACAGATGGAAGAAATCATGTTCGTTCCGTACCTCACGAGAACTCTTCACTCATTCTCCAGATTATTTTTAAGGAAGTGAGAGTGAAGGAATTGATTTCACAGCCAGTTTGCTGCTTGTCAGTCAAGGCTAGAGATATTCCTCTGGTGATTGGCTTTTCTCTTTCATACTCAGAAAGACACACATGCAACTACTTTCAGGGTTTCTTCTCTTCTACAGAGGCCAAACATGTTGTTTTTGTGAGACTTCAGATAACAGCTCCTCAAAGACTTCAGATCAGTTGTCAAGGGGAGTTTATGAAATATAAATGAGCAAAAAGAGGTTTGGGTCACATACTCACACACAAAACATAAAACCTTTTACTCATATCCAACAGAAAGTCTCTCTCCATCGCTCTGTCACACACAGCAATTCATTGCAGACAAACTCACAAGCTCTCTTTCAACTGATTTCAGAGTTCTGCAAGTGGGTTCTGACACAGAAATGTTTCTAATGAAATAATTAGCACACTGTTAATTTATGACTAAATCTGCATGGATATGAACACACACTCACAGACTATAGGACAAAGGAGGCTGCTTCATGTTTCAGAATGTAGAATTATACAACTCAGATCTAGTTGTCTATTCCTTGTGTGTACGGTTTGTGTACGTACACTTCACACTCACCAAGTGGAACAAGACACTTTCCTCTTTTCTCGCTCTTCATCTCCCCCCACTCCCTCTACTTCTTCACCCCCACCATCCCACTCTCTTTTCTCACGTTCTATTGTGAGGTGCTTGAGGCATGCTACATGCACACTTCTGCACCGCAGTACAACAGGATCGCAGTGTTAACCTGCAGATCAGACAGATCTGACACTCAGGAGATGTATCTGACACAATGTGTGTGTGTGTGTCTCACCCTCAGGGTGTAGTTGATGGTGTTCTGCTTCTCGTACTGTGACACCACCAGTGTGAATGTGTGTGTTCCAGCGCTGGTTAGTCTCATCTTGGTCAGGTAGTGGGGGCTGTTGATCCTGATCCCATCTATGTAGGGGGGAGGGTCCGCTGAGGAGGAACACGCGAGACAGTCAGAGGAAACACACACACACACACACACTTCCATGAGAAACTCACCAGGGTAGTAAACTTTCTTTCCCTCTGTCTTGTAAACCACCAAGGTGATGAACTCCTTGTTTTGTGCAAAGTCGTCCTGAACATCAAAAGGACAACAACAGAGTGATTATTGTTTCTATGGGAGAAAATGAGACATTGTCTGATACCGTGTGGTGGTGAACAGCCAGACAGACGGTGTGCACCTTGTCAGTGATGTGTCTGGTCAGCAGCACCCAGACAGCGGTGCCCCCTGCAGGACAGGTCACCTCCAGCCGGTACTGAGGGTTGTTGGCCAGACTGTAGGCATCCTTCACAGGGCCCTGCTTCCCATCCCAGCTACTGCAGGGACACACACAACCAGAAATATACTTCACATATCATACACGTGTATTTTTTATACACATACAGTGCATTCGGAAAGTATTCAGACCGCTTGACTTACTCTAAAATTGATTAAATAAAAATGAATCCTCATCAATCTATACACAATACCACATACTGACAAAGCGAAAACTGGTTTTTTGAATGTTTTGCAAATAAACTGAAATACCTTATTTACATAAGTATTTAGAACATTTGCTATGAGACTCGAAATTGAGCTCAGGCGCATCCCATTTCCATTGATCATCCTTAAGATGTTTTTACAACTTGGAGTCCACCTGTGGTAAACGTAATTGATTGAAAATGAAAAAGGCACACACCTGTCTATAAGGTCCCACAGTTGACGGGGTATGTCAGAGCAAAAAACAAGCAATGAGGTCAAAGGAATTGTCCGTGGAGCTCTGAGACAGGATTTTGTTGAGGCACAGATCTGGGGAAGAGTACCAAAACATGTCTGCAGCATTGAACACAGTAGCCTCCATCATTCTTAAATGGAAGAAGTTTGGAACCACCAAGTCTCTTCCTAGAGCTGGACGCCTGGCCAACTGAGCATTCGGGGGAGAATGGCCTTGGTCAGGGAGGTGACCAAGAAGCTCCATAGTTCTTTCTGTGGAGATGGGAGAACCAGAGTGGCCAGATGGAAGACCCTTCTCAGTAAAAGGCACATGACAGTCCGCTTGGAGTTTGCCAAAAGGCACCTAAAGGATTCAGACCATGAGAAACAAAAATTATCTGGTCTGATGAAACCAAAATTGAACTCTTTGGCCTGAATGTCAAGCGTCATGCCTAGAGGACACCTGGCACCATCCTTACGGTGAAGCATGGTGGCTTCGGGACTGGTCTCTGAACGTCCTTGAGTGGCCCAGCCAGAGCCAGACCCTGATCGAACATTTTTGGATAGACCTGAAAATAACTGTGCAGCAACGCTCCCCATCCAACCTGACAGAGCTTGAGAGGATCTGCAGAGAAGAATGGGAGAAACTCCCCAAATACAGGTGTGCCAAGCTTGTAGCGTCATACCCAAGAAGACTCGATGCTGTAATCGCTGCCAAAGGTGCTTCAACAAAGTACTGAGTAAAGTGTCTGAATACTTATAGAAATGTCATAATTCCGGTTTTTATTTGTAATACATTTGCTAAAATTTCTAAAAACCTGTTTTTGCTTTGTCATTATGGGGTATCGTGTGTAAATAGATGCGGGGAAAAAACGACTTAATCAATGTGGAAAAAGTCACGGGGTCTGAATACTTTCCGAATGCACTGTATAGTAGGTATTTATAGGTATAGTAGACCCTTCTGGGAGATATAAGATGGCTGTTGTTGACTGACCTGTGGATACAGGAAGACTCTCTGAACAGGGCAGGGCTCCAGCTCAGGTAGATGACATCATAGTACTGGCACAGGTCCTCAAACGTGATCCAGAACACACCGTTATCAAACTTCTGTGCGGTCTTGGGGTCAAAGTTGAGGTATTTGAGAAGTTCTGGGGTCCAGTTTTTCTCGTCCCGTTCACTGAAGCGACCTTTCCACCTCAGGTGGCTCCACGGGTTCTTCAGCTGCAGGAACCGCTTCCCCTGAGAGCCAGATCAAATGGCAAAGAAGCTTAGCATGCAGGCAGAACACTATTAGTGTAACTAAAGTTACAAAGTTCTGCAGGCTCCAGTTTTGTCTTATCTCGATTATTGTCTAGTAGTGTGGTCCAGTGCTGCAAAGAAAGACCTAGTTAAGCTGCAGCTGGCCCAGAACAGAGCGACACGCTTCGCTCTTCATTGTAATCAGAGGGATGATATAAATACTATGCATGCCAGTCTCTCTTGGCTGAGAGTTGAACTTACACAAAGCGCCGACACACACACACTTACCCCATCAGACATGCTACCAGGGGTCTTTTCACAATCCCCAAATCCAGAACAAATTAAAGAAAGTGTACAATATTATATAGAGTGATTATTGCATGGAACTCCATTCCATCTCATATTGCTCAAATAAACAGCAAATCTGGTTTCAAACAACAGCTTAAGCCACACCTCACAACGCCTCTCCCCTATTTGACCTAGATGTGTGTATGTATTGATATGTAGGCTACGTGTGCCTTTAAAAAAATGTTTTATGTAGTTCTGCCCTTGAGCTGTTCTTGTCTATTAATGTTCTGTATTGTCATGCTAACAAGCTACTGTAACAACCATGAGTGGTTATGCTAAGTTAACACTAACACTTACTTTGTGCTCCCGGATATCCAGGACAGCGTAGGCATGCGTTGGCACGAGGCCCCACCTCTCGCCTTCCTCCTCTGTCATCACCCCCGTTGCTGTGGTGATTAAGACGTCGCCCCGGTGAAACCTGTCATGAGAGGAGAGGGGGATGTAAGAGTAGTAGGTCAGCTATCTTGGCTAGGAGACAAAACTCTGTGGTATTGATAACCATGTCTATTACCATCTGGCAGCAAAGGTAATCATGAAAAATTACTACCTGACTGGAGGATGGATTAGTGGCATTACTCGGTGTGTGTGTGTATCTTTTTACAAATGTAATATGATTTGTGGATTCAAATAAAGTATTTCAAATGTGTAAGAATCTGTGAGTCATATCTCTTGGTGTGTAATGTATATGTGTGTGAATTCTACAGAGCAGATGGACTATGTAGGCCCTTAAGTGTGTGCATGGGTGAATTAATGAGTGTGTGTTTGTGTCTGCGTGTCTCACCTCTGGTAGAGCATGCGGAAGGTGTCGTCCTTGATGAATGACTGATTGTCTGAATGCATGGCGATACGCTCTGGGATCCAGCCAGTGAGTGCGTGCAGATCGATGTTCTACAATACAATAAGACAGAACGGACAGAGATCACACTTTAGAGAACATAAATAACAAGGTGGAGAACAGAGCCAACTGTCCAATCACGCACAATTGAAGAAATGTGGAATTTAGCCCACGCCGTGAATTTGAGGGAACTCTTGTTAGCTCTGAAACATTCTCCAAAGTGAAACATTCGCTTCTCTCATATCAGTTCAGTAGGAGACAAGAAGATGTAGCCAAAGCAGATAATTGAGTTGCGCGTTTGGCTATTGGACAGAGCCCAGTGCAAAAGGGGTAGTACTTTCACAGGGGGAACTCCCTCACCGAGTTGGAGCCGGGGAAGTCGTAGCCTCCCATGACCTTCATGTAGGCTTTCTCTATGAGGGAGACCCACAGCTCGTTCCTGTTGCTGGAGTAGGAACACAGCAGCTCTCCATTCTGACCACATGGCAGGAAGTCGTCTATAATGACCTGCAGGGAACAGGAAGGGGAACACTTACAACGATACAACCCATTGGTCGACACTGTCAGCGACATGGCAGCGTTACAGTGACAGTCTAGTCATTTAGAGAGTGAGGTTTGCTAGCTTATCTCACAATGACATTGAGCACCAGCGGACCCAGTTCCCAGGTTTTGCAGTGTGTTACCTTCCTGGGCACACCGTTGATGTGAAGCTTCACCATGTACTTCCCACAGGGGTTATACTCTGGCTCCCCGCGCCGGTTCTGGGGGTAGATGATGCTGGTGATGAGCTTCTTGTTGTAGCGTCGCTCATAGGCAGCGCTGATGGCTAACGACGCCACGAACGAGCAGTCAGACACCACCGTCTAACAGGAGAGGGTAGGTGATCAACAATAAGAGTATGAGACTGACATCGGACCACCAGGATGGGAGGTGTATCTGCCAGTTTTATCCGTCACATTGACAGGTATTCAGTATAGAGCAGATTGTCTATAAAGTAGGTAGGTTTTAACAGACAAAACATACGTACAAGTGGCGCCATCTGATGTTGAGTCAATTCCAATACAACTCATATAGCTACTGCACTCTTAGTGGTCTACACCTTAAATAATGATGTATTTTACAGGGTACGTTTTGGTCTTGATTATTGATATTGAAAATTGGCGGCTGTGTGTGTGGCCGGACCTGTTTGATGCTGAAGCTGGATACAGATAAGATCATGGTGGGGTTATTGCAGATCTCGTCAGGGCGAACCCAGCGGGAGAAGATGGTTCTCTGCTTGGGAGACAGGGCCAGCTTGCCTAGTTTGTCCCTGGGAAACATCCACAGAGAATAAAAAGTCTGATGTTAATCACTAATTAACAATTGATGCAATCAAGCGGCACTCCATCTAGTATCCGCTTTCAGATGGAAATTGCTTGTCAGTAGAAATGTATTATGTGTGTATTCTACAATCTGTACACCCACTTACTAAGGAACTTGTTTTACTCAGCCAAGAATATCCTGACTTACGAGAATGGAACAGGAAAGGCAAATCTCTCCTTCAGGTCCACGCTCATGAAGGGGACGAAGGGTATGCCGTTGATCTTGGACGTGCTCCTATTTGAAAAGGAGGAGAATCCGGAGAAATGTAACATGTGTATCTTACCCAGCAGGTGGAAATGTAGATGAGAGTCAAACCTGAACCTTCACCAAACAAAGGTGTGTTACTAGCTAACCTTTAGAAAAACCAGTCACACACTGGCATTATGCTCCTAGGGAAATGGGGATGATTACGGAACCACAGATCATTGCTTCTTGGGTGCCTAAACTCAATGTGTTGACCATGTTCTTTGATTCTCCAGAGTCCAGATAGATCCCAGCCTGCTCACCTGAGCACCTCGATCTCTTCTGAGGTGTAGCGCTGACCCTGAGGCTCGCTGGACTGGACGGGCCTGACTGGCTGGGGACGGTTCTGGAGGGAGAAGTCAGGTCCAAGGGGGAAGAACTGTCTGACGGGGCAAGGCCCCCCACTAGGTTTGGCCCCTGAGGGTCCCGGCCTGTCCTGTGGCGACTGGGCTAAGGGACTGGCGGCCTGGGACTCCTTCAGCCCCTCCGCCCTGGAGAGAAACAAAGTGCTTGGTTGGTTGGTCGGTCGGGTTAGTGTTCCTTGATCATTTACGGCGCATTCGGAAAGTATTCAGACCCCTTGACTTTTTCCACATTTTGTTAAGTTAGAGCCTTATTCTAAAATGGATTTGAAAAATACTGTTACATTCCCCAGTTTCTGTGTTGTGGTTTTGTTTGTATATTTGTGTTTCAGCTCTGACGAAGGTCGATACGTAAAGCTTATTAAAGATCAGTGATACTACCAAGAGCAGTGTGCGGTTTCCTTTTTCCTTCATCTTGTTCAACTATTGCCATGCACCTGCAAAGAGATGGCTCAGATGTGCGAGTGCCTTTTGAATTATGTTTGTGTTTCAGGAAATGGCTTCCCCCAAGCAGCTGATTGGAGCTGACCCCGCCCTCTCGTCAGAGGATACAGCTATATATCATTACAGACTCCTTCTGAAGCTAGAAAACCCTGTGTTCCTTTGTTAGGAGAGAGCTGATGGTTATGTCCTGTGTTGGTTGTTGCTGAGAAACAGGTTTTTGTTAAGTATTTTGTTGCCGCTGATCTGAGGTATGTGTGTGTCAATAGGACGCAGTGTTTTTGATTCTTGAAGTTGTTTACTTACGTTTGTATTATTCTGTTTAATTTGTTCCCAGGGGGGGAAGGGGAAGACACCTAGGGTGTGCTTAAGCAAGAGGCCTGCGGTCATACATATACCCGTAGTATTTACTGTCTATGCACACTAGGTAAGACCTAGGCAGACCACCCCCTGTATTTTGGTTAGCACACCAGGTGGTGCTAGTTAGGTAAGTAGTGGGTAGGCAGGTAAGGTAGGAGAGGGGGGGCTCGTTAACTTGTACTTTTTTTGCTTTCGTCCAGCCTCTTTTTCCCCAAATTACCGTGTGACGGAACAAATTCCCTGTAAACGGTAAGCTCTCTGCCTTTGTCATCCTTACTCGCACCTACAATCCAATCCATCTTTCACGCCACGGGAAGTTGAGTTGTAGCAGGGTGTTGCGTTCCCTCTTCCTAGAGGCGTACGTAACAAATACGTATCAATCTACTCACAAAACCCCATAAAGACAAAGCAAAAACAGTTTTTTTAGACAACGTAAATATCACATTAACATAAGTATTCAGACCCTCTACTGAGTACTTTGTTAAAGCACCTGTGGCAGCAATCACAGCCTTGAGTCTTCTTGGGTATGATGCTACAAGCATAGCACATCTGTATTTGGGGAGTTTCAACCCATTCTCTGCAGATCTTCTCAAGCTCTGTCAGGTTGGATGGGGAGCATCGCTGCACATCTATTTTCAGGTCTCTCCAGAGATGGCTCTGACTGGGCCACTCAAGGGCATTCAGAGACTTGTCCCGGCTGTGTGCTTAGGGTCATTGTCCTGTTTGAAGGTGAATCTTCGGCCCAGTCTGGGGCCTGAGCTCTCTGGAGCAGGTTTTCATCAAGGATCTCTCTGTACTTTGATCTGTTCATCTTTCCCTCAATCCTGACTAGTCTCCCAGTCCCTGCCACTGAAAAACCTCCCCACACTATGATGCTGCCACCCCCATGCTTTACTGTAGGTGCCTTTTGGCAAACTCCAAGCAGTCCATTATGTGCCTTTTACTGGGGAGTGGCTTCCGTCTGGCCAGTCTACCATAAAGGCCTGATTGGTGGAGAGCTACAGAGATGGATGTCCTTCTGGAAGGTTCTCCCATCTCCACAGCGGAACTCTGTCAGTGTGACCATCGGGTTCTCGGTCACCTCCCTGACCAAGGCCCTCCTCCCCCGATTGTTCAGTTTGGCTAGGCGGCCAGCTCTAGGAAGAGTCGTGGTGGTTCCAAACTTCTTCCATTTAAGAATGATGGAGGCAACTGTGTTCTTGGGGGCTTTCAATTCTGCAGACATTGAAAGCTTTGACACAATCCTGTCTCGGAGCTCTACGGACAATTACTTCGACCTTATGGCTTGGTTTTTTCTCTGACATGCACTGTCAACTGTGGGACTTTATATAGACAGCTGTGAGCCTTTCCAAATCATGTCCAATCAATTGAATGTAACACAGGTGGACTCCAAGTTGTAGAAACATCTCAAGGATGATCCATGGCAACAGGATGCACCTGAGCTCAATTTCGAGTCTCACAGCAAAGGGTCTGAATACTTATGTAAATAAGTTCAGTTTTTTTTTTTTTTGTAATACATTTGCAAAAATGTCTAAACCTGTTTTGCTTTGTCATCATGGGGTATTGTGTGTAGATTGATGAAAATATGTATGCATTTAATCCATTTAAAAATAAGGCTGTACAGTAAGAAAATGTGGAAAAAGTCAAGGGTCCGAATACTTTCCGAATGCACTGTATACAACACTAGAAATATTACACTATAGTGAGGAGGGGAGAGTGAGCTCCTTACCTATCGAGGGCCTGACGAGCCAGCTGCTTCAGTTTGCCCTGCAGCCCCTGGTCTGTCGTATCATGAGACTGTGAGAAAAGAAAGAGAAAGTGGGAGAAAAGGAGTGAGGGGGGGTTACACTTGACACACATTATGTACCCTAGAGACTAGGTCAAGAGGGATGTCAATACATACAATGAAGGATAGTGGGGCGTCAGTCTGTTCATGGCCTAATCCAAATAAACAGTTCTTATACCTGTTCCTGACTACACCTCCATTGGACCTGGTAATGACCCAGGAATTACCATCCTGTATAAATGTCTGATACAGTGGTCTGAATAGCAGAGAGTATAGCTAATTTTGTTGTTTTGCTCAATACAAGAGCATTGGTGGTGAAAGTTGCCTCCCCAGGACTACCTGACATGATGACTCCTTGCTGTCCCCAGTCCACCTGGCCATGCTGCTGTTCCAGTTTCAACTGACCTGAGCCCTAGGACCATGCCCCAGGACTACCTGACATGATGACTCCTTGCTGTCCCCAGTCTACCTGGCCATGCTGCTGCTCCAGTTTCAACTTCCACCTGACTGTGCTGCTGCTCTAGTTTCAACTGTTCTGCCTTATTATTATTCGACCATGCTGGTCATTTATGAACATTGAACATCTTGACCATGTTCTGTTATAATCTCCACCCGGCACAGCCAGAAGAGGACTGGCCACCCCACATAGCCTGGTTCCTCTCTAGGTTTCTTCCTAGGTATTGGCCTTTCTAGGGAGTTTTTCCTAGCCACTGTGCTTCTCCACCTGCATTGCTTGCTGTTTGGGGTTTTAGGCTGGGTTTCTGTACAGCACTTTGAGATATCAGCTGATGTACGAAGGGCTATATAAATAAATTTGATTTGATTTGATTTAGTCTCACAGTGGGCCTAAAAGAAGCCTGGGTCTTTCCTAAGCAGCCCCTACCGTCTGGATGCAGAGTTCCACAGCCTGTGTGTAGAGCTCGATGGCCTCGTCCCCATTGCCCTTCTCATCCTCCTCAAAGGCCTGGGTGACCAGGAAGTGGGCCCGCTCCAGATCTACCTGCTGCTTGCTCTTCAGAGGATCGCTACTTTGAGCTTGAACTGCATGGGGTCAAAGGCAAGTAGGACACAACGGAACATTAAAAATATAGATATTTTTACACACACTGGATAGGTGCAGACAAATGTTGTTTTACAGCCATAGTAGTACGGCGCCCCTGGAGCAAATTAGGGTTAAGTGCATTGCTCAAGGGCACCGACCGATTTTTCACCTTGCCAGCTCAGGTATTCAAACCAGCACCCTTTAGGTTACTGGCCCAACGCTACAACCGCTAGGACATCCTCAATGAGAGGCTGACTATGAAAATAACAACTGGATGAGGGAAAAACGAGGTGTTATGCAGTGGGGCAAAAAAGTATTTAGTCAACCACCAATTGTGCAAGTTCTCCCACTTAAAAAGTGATGTGGATATGTTAGGATAGCTACTGCCAACTACAGCAGTGAGAAACACTGGAAACAATGAAAGAGGTTTCCTCTACCCAAATAAGGCTAGTGCCTCATATCAACTTGAATACAGTAACATGACCTTCTTGAGCGACAGGGATATTAAAAGAGGCTTCTATGCCCGGGAAACCGTATAGTATGAACCTGTCACACCCACTCTCCAACTTAACGGGACATACCCACACACCCTTTGTTGCTTTTATGTATTTTGCTTTTTGAGGTATTGCTCTGTCTGCTATGTGTTGCTTGTCCTACGTTGCTCTGCATGTGCTCACTGTTTGTCTGTATTGTTATTGTAATTGTTTTTAATAGCCTACACAGGGACTGCGGTTGAAAATGTGCACTGTCTCTATAAAAATAAACTCAATCTGTGGAACAGTTTCATAAACACAAGCAAAGGCCCTCACATCTCACACTCAAAGTGAAGTGTAAGCTGTTCCGTAGGTCATGGAAAGAATGACTCAGAAGGAAACTCACTAAGTTTACTGTGACCCAACATTAGATAGGCTAAGGACTAGATACGGTGCATTCAGAAAGTATTCAGACCCTTTACTCAGTACTTTGTCGAAGCACATATGGCAGCGATTACAGTCTCAAGTCTTCTTGGGACAACTGTATTTTGGGAGTTTCTCCCATTCTTCTCTGCAGATCCTCTCAAGCTCTGTCAGGTTGGATGGGGAGCGTCGCTGCACAGCTATTTTCAGGTCTCTCCAGAAATGGCTCTGGCTGGGCCACTCAAGGACATTCAGAGACTTGTCCCGAAGCCACTCCTGCATTGTCTTAGCTGTGTGCTTAGGGTCATTGTCCTGTTTGAAGGTGAACCTTCACCCCAGTCTGAGATCCTGAGCTCTCTGGAGCAGGTTTTCATCAAGGAGTTATCATCTTTCCCTCAATCCTGACTAGTCTCCCAGTCCCTGCTGCTGAAAAACATCCCCACAGCATGATGCTGCCACCACACTTCACAGTAGGGATGGTATTGGCCAGGTGATGAGTGGTGCCTAGTTTCCTCCAGACGTGACACTTGGCATTCAGGTCAAAGAGTTCAATCTTGGTTTCATCAGGCCAGAGAATCTTGTTTCTCATGGTCTGAGAGTACTTTAGGTGCCTTTGGCAAACTCCAAGCGGGCTGTCTTGTGCCTTTTACTGAGAAGTGGCTTCTGCCTGGCAACTCTACCATAAAGGCCTGATTGGTGGAGTGCTGCAGAGATGGTTGTCCTTCTGGATGGTTCTCCCATCTCCACAGAAAGAACTCTGGAGCTTCTTGGTCACCTCCCGAACCAAGGCCCTTCTCCCCTGATTGCTCAGTTTGGCTGGGTGGCCAGCTCTAGGAAGTCTTGGTGGTTTCCAAATGTCTTCAATTTAAGAATGATGGAAACCACTGTGTTCTTCGGGACCTTCAATGCTGCAGAAATGTGTCCCCAGATCTGTGCTTTGACACAATCCTGTCTCAGTTTTTGCTCTGACATGCACTGTCAACTGTTGGACCTTATATAGACAGGTGTGTGCCTTTCCAAATCATGTCCAGTCAATTAAATTTACCACAGGTGGACTCCAAGTCGTAGAAACATCTCATGGATGATCAAGGGAAACAGGTTGCACCTGAGCTCAATTTCAAGTCTCATTGCAAAGGGTCTGAATACTTATGTAAATAAGCTATTTCTGTTGTTTTTTTAATACATTTCTAAAAACCTGTTTTTGCTTTGTCATTATGGGATATTGTGTGTAGATTGATGAGGAAAATATGTATTTAATTAATTTTAGAATAAGGCTGTACCGTAACAAAATGTGGAAAAAATCAAGGGGTCTGAATACTTTCCAAATCCACTGTAGGCTACTCACTGATATGCTTTGTGAATACGGGCCCAAGCATTCTGGATGGAGTATGAGAGTGAATGAAGTTGGATCCGAAGTGGTTATGGAGGATCACCACTTTCCCTACACTGTTGAGGTGGACTCACCAGCATTGTGCAGGGCCTGAACCCGGTCCAGGTACTCATTGACTTTATCCTGGATGCCCTCCAGTTTAGACCCTGCCATGCCGGCGTAGATCAGGGCTTGTGCCGCCTCCTAATATCACATACAACACCGACATTATTGCTCTCAAAATGACAAATACATTTTCATGTAGCAAAATACAAGAGTGTCTTAACCATGGGTCAAGTACCACTACAATAGTAACTTACCCTATATTATTTGAGCTTTTGATACACCTACATACCGTTTGTTACACTGGGATGCCACTTCTAAAGGCTAAAAGTGCATCAGTGATCAAGTCGTCTATTCCACAAAGGTGACCATAAGATGCAGGTGAAAGTAAAAGCCAATGTGGAGTGCGGCAAATTATTCCACAACCTCCATTTCAGAGTCCTTAACGTTACCTTATAATAGAAGACAGCCTCGTTGTATTTTCCATTCTGGTCGCAGATGACAGCAGTTTTAGCAAATTTAACTGCATCGTGCTCCAGTGCCGTGCAATCCATTTTGTTCTAACGTTTTTTCATACAGCCTGGAAAATATGACTGTCCCTGTCATTCGAAACTAACGTTAACTAGCTAGCGGCGTTAGCTAGCAAGCCGAACTTGACAGAACGTTAGACAGCTAAATCAAAGCAATGAGTTACAGTTCCAAAATATGGGTTTTTAAAATAAGATCATAAAATGAATGGAATACAAACAAACACCTTGACAATATCCGTAAAACATTATGATATACAGCTAGCAAGTAGACGAGCTACTTTCTGCTCGATAACAACAACAACAAGTGATTTCCAAGATTTAGCTTCCGGGTAGCTCCAACGATGACGAGAGCTTTTACCCTCCAATCCAGTTGGTGGCAGTATTGCGCCATTGATTGATGTAAATCTCCAGTCCACATTGAAGAGTATTCATGATCGAAACATAACACAGTACATACAACTCGACGTGCATCACATGTTCAGTTTTACGCACATTGGCGTTGTTAACTCATGTTTTGACTGTGTCCCTCGTGA
Source organism: Oncorhynchus kisutch (assembly GCF_002021735.2). Classification (NCBI taxonomy): domain Eukaryota; kingdom Metazoa; phylum Chordata; class Actinopteri; order Salmoniformes; family Salmonidae; genus Oncorhynchus; species Oncorhynchus kisutch. The sequence continues at coordinate 17,061,629 of NC_034175.2, read as the reverse complement.
GATGGCGGTGTGTGGAATTGAAAGATTGCGCTTAATTATATAGTTTGTCAAAGTTCAATTTCCTCCATGTGTGTGAAACGCATAGACTTGCATTTCCTATTCAATTAAACTGTGTGCATGCATGCTTACTTTGTTATTCCACCATTCAACACTTTTCTGTCTAAATGTATCAGTCTTTTGTGAAAAGCTAGTTTTTTCTTTTACATAACCTAACATGTTATTTTTCAGTGTGGTGAAAGTCTTCAAGAATGAAACAAGAATATCAGGACATTATTCTACAGGAGTGTGGTGCAAAGGCACTACGTGTTGGTGACAAAATCCAGACACTGTGAAGCGGGTATGCCCAGATTGTGAAGGTCCATTTAGATGGCTGTTACCGCCCTTCGGTCGTTGTCAAACATGTCATGTTCCCAAAGGAGGCCGAGCACCCTGGAGGCTGGAACACAGACCTGTCTCACATGCGCAAGGTGAGGTCCTACCAAGTGGAGACACTGGTACCAGAACTACTCCACCAATGATGGATGTCTAATGCCTCTCTGGCTGCATGTTCATACGGGGACGAGCAGCTGATAGTTCTGGAGGACCTGGATGTGATGGGCTTCGACCAGAGAAGAACCAGCGTTAGGGATGCAGAGATGAGGGCCTGCATCAGCTGGCTGGCCCACTTCCATGGCATCTTCCTGGGGGTGGTGCCAGAGGGGCTGTGGCCCGTAGGTACCTATTGGTACCTGGAATCATGCCCTGACGAGCTGTACGACTCCCAGCTCAAAGCAGCTGCCGGGGAGAGTGACAGGATCCTCAATGAATGTCGCTTCAAGACCATCATTCACGGAGATGCCAAACTAGCCAACTTCTGCTTCTCTGAGAGTGGGCAGGGTGTGGCGGCAGTGGACTTTCAGTACGTGGGTGAAGAATGTTGTCGACCTCCTGGAGGAAATAGAGGAGAAACAGCTTGAAAAGATGGTTCCCAGCCTGCTGGACTACTACTTCACAGAACTGAGGGCATCAGTAACCAAGCAGATGGACTTTGCTGCCCTGGAGAAAGAGTGGAGGGAGATGTTTGCCTGGACAGACTTCCATCGCTTTCTCCTGGGATGGATGCCAGGACACCAGAAGATCAACAGATATACTAAGCAGCTGACTAAAGAGGTGCTGAGGAAAGTGAAACGGTGACTTAAGCCTCTGCCATTTAGGCTCATCAATCACCTGCTTATTGAACTGGGTTGTATATTGAGGGATGTAGATCAGAAAAACTGATTTGCTGTGTGTTGTGTAAAATCAGACATTGAGCCCAATTTTTGGTATACAGTCAAACAATGCATTTAAAGTTTTCCTTACAAGCTAGAATTTTTTTAATTACATTTGAACTTATTTTAGCGTTTGGTTCTTCAGCTGCTCGAAATTTGAGAAAATATCAACTGTAAAGTTTTGTTTACCCAACTATTTAGAGCACAGGCACTGAAGATGAATGTCTATCACCTGGTACATGCACAAAACCAAAACCACGTAAACACCCGTGAATTAGTATGCATCGCGTGCATGTTCTTAAGTCGGTTTAATAATACTTTCCTGTGGATACGTAAAATAAGAATGACCAGTTGACGGACCAACACCACGGACAATCGACCGAGGTAAAGACAGTTTCTGGGTTGGCGCCCCCCCTTGGGTTGTGCCGTGGCGGAGATCTTTGTGGGCTACACTCGGCCTTGTCTCAGGATGGTAAGTTGGTGGTTGAAGATATTCCTCTAGTGGTGTGGGGGCTGTGCTTTGGTAAAGTGGGTGGGGTTATATCCTTCCTGTTTGGCCCTGTCCCGGGGGTGTCCTCGGATGGGGCCACAGTGTCTCCTGACCCCTCCTGTCTCAACCTCCAGTATTTATGCTGCAGTACTTCTCCTGTCCTATCCGTTGTCCTGTGTGAATTTAAGTATGCCCTCTCTGATTCTTTCTTTCTCTCTCTCGGAGGACCTGAGCCCTAGGACCATGCCTCAGGACTACCTGACATGATGACTCCTTGCTGTCCCCAGTCCACCTGGCCGTGCTGCTGCTCCAGTTTCAACTGTTCTGCCTGTGATTATTATTATTTGACCATGCTGGTCAGTTATGAACATTTGAACATCTTGGCCATGTTCTGTTATAATCTCCACCCGGCACAGCCAGAAGAGGACTGGCCACCCCACATAGCCTGGTTCCTCTCTAGGATTCTTCCTAGGTTTTGGCCTTTCTAGGGAGTTTTTCCTAGCCACCGTGCTTCTACACCTGCATTGCTTGCTGTTTGGGGTTTTAGGCTGTGTTTCTGTACAGCATTTTGAGATATCAGCTGATGTACGAAAGGCTATATAAATAAATTTGATTTGATTTTGATTTGATACTTTCATATCATGCTATTAGACTTAAATCTGTAAGCTTTGTAGGCCTTCAATTCACATGGGTGTTTCATATGCTCTTTTTAATCACAGTAATAGGCAGGAATTTGTCAGTCAGAGTGAGCTTGATAACATGAAAGAATCATTTTCATAGCATCACTTTCATATACTGTACATTAAGACAAATCCTTCTACGTTGAGTATAAGAACACAGTTTACAGAACCTGATAATGACTTGATATTTCACAACAAGCCACCTGCAGACACCTTACAAAATGCAATAGTGCATCTGAGGGTTTGTTTTTCTGATGAAAATAGTTATTTGATGCATGGCCCACTATTTCTAACTGGGAAAATAAATTCATACGTCTTTTGAGAGTAAAATCCTTTTTCCAAAATGTATTTAGGTACATTTTTGTGAAGAGGTATGAAGGTTGTGATATGGGTCATTTAATAGTAAAATCATTCAAGGGATCAATACATTTCTATATTGCTTCCCCAGTATCTGCATGAACCATCAGGCCAAGTGTTTTTGGTTGACCCTGCTGGACAGAAAGAGGAGGAGGAATTGGAACACGCTGCATTCAAATTCAGGTCTTAGTTATTCCATTGTACTGGATCTAATACATATTAGCATTTTACCTACATTCATAAGTGTAATAGTTTGTTATGACATACTGTGAAAAACTCTTGGCTGCTGGCTCTGTCACTTTCAGACATGCACAGAGCAGACTGAAAGGGGAAGGGTAGCTCTTGACTTGAACCACAGGGGTTCTCTGTAAAAAGAGAGTAATTCAAAAGGCACAGACACACCCCTTGACTTTCAATTGGCACCGTTGACCTGTATGTATTCTCTCCTGATTGGCTCTGTGGTGCAGAGTCTGGCAGTCTGACTAAAGTGCCAGAGGTATGAGGAGAGACATCCTCCTTTGGATTTATGGGAACAAATATTTCCTAACACTTTGGATCCTATTCTTGGACAGTTAGACACAATGCAAAACAATTAAAATGACTAATTACTGTCCATAACCTCAACCTTGTGGGTCTGTTGGTGTTTGGGCCAATAAAGTGCCAACTCAATTCTACCAGTGACGAGTCTCTCATGCCCCTATGAACGGGGACACAGTTTTTAATCTAAACCAGACCTTTTTTTACTGGAGTACACTAACCCCTAATTGGGGCTCTTTTCTTGACACACAGTAGCAGTTTATCAGATAAGAAGTCAAGAAGATCAAAAAGTTGATTGTTGTAAGGGTGTATTACGTCCTGTGCTGCCACATTGTCATATCCATTCTGGATTCTGAGTGGTAAAATCATAGCTGAAAAATGCCTTTATGTATGTGTATACATTTTCCCCCAAGACAGAACTGCCAAAGAGGATGGAGTTGCAATCTACTGCAGAGTTCTGTCATGCTATCCAGGTCTGTGCCCAAACAGTTCAGGCTTCTACTTTTAAAATCCACCTTTCCAGAAATAAGTCTCTCACTGTTGCCGCTTGTTACAGACCCCCCTCAGCCCCCAGCTGCGCCCTGGACAACATATGTGAATTAATTGCCCCCCATTTATCTTCATAGTTAGGTGACCTAAACTGGGATATGCTTAACACCCCGGCTATCCTACAATCTAAAATAGATGCCCTCAATCTCACACAAATTATCATGGAACCTACCAGGTACAACCCCAAATACAGTACGTAGACTCAGGCACCCTCACAGATATCATCCTGACCAACCTGTCCTCTAAATATTGTTTTTATTTACTTTCTGCTTTTTTGCACACCAATATCACTACTTACACACCATCATCTGCTCATCATCATCTGCTCATCTATCACTCCAGTGTTAATCTGCTAAATTGTAATTACTTTGCTACTATGGCCTTCCTCACATCATTTGCACACACTGTATATAGACTTTCTTTTTTTCAATTGTGTTAGACTATACGCTTGTTTATTCCATGTAACTCTGTGTTGTTGTTTCTGTCGCACTGCTTTGCTTTATCTTGGCCAGGTCGCAGTTGAAAATGAGAACTTGTTCTCAACTAGTTTACCTGGTTAAATAAAGGTTAAATAAAAAAAAAACCTCTGCTGTCTTCAACCAGGATCTCAGCAATCACTGCATCATTGCCTGCGTCCGTAATGGGTCCGCGGTCAAACGGCCACCCATCATCACAGTCAAACGCTCCCTAAAACACTTCTGTGAGCAGGCCTTTCTAATTGACCTGGCCCGGGTATCCTGGAAGGATATTGACCTCATTCCGTCAGTAGAGGATGCCTGGTTATTCTTTAAAAATGCTTAAATAAGCATGCCCCATTCAAAAACTGTAGAACTGGGAACAGATATAGCCCTTGGTTCACTCCAGACCTGACTGCCCTTAACCAACACAAAAACATCCTATGGCGTTCTGCATTAGCATCGAATAGCCCCCGCGATATGCAACTTTTCAGGAAAGTTAGGAACTTATCGGCAGACTCAACAGCCTTGGTTTCTCAAATGACTGCCTCGCCTGGTTCACCAACTACTTCTCAGATAGAGTTCAGTATGTCAAATCGGAGGGCCTGTTGTCCGGACCTCTGGCAGTCTATGGGGGTGCCACAAGGTTCAATTCTCCGGTCGACTCTTTTCTCTGTATACATCAATGATGTCGCTCTTGCGGCTGGTGATTCTCTGATCCACTTCTATACAGACGACACCATTCGGTATACTTCTGGCCCTTCTTTGGACACTGTGTTAACTAATCATGCAACTCTCCTTCTGTGGCCTCCAATTGCTCTTAAATGCAAGTAAAACTAAATGCATGCTCTTCAACCGATCGCTGCCCGCACCTGCCCGTCCTCCTAGCATCACTACTCTGGACGGTTCTGACTTAGAATATGTGGACAACTACAAATACCTAGGTGTCTGGCGAGACTGTAAACTCTCCTTCCAGACTCATATTAAGCATCTCCAATCCAAAATTAAATCATATTTGGCAACAAAGCATCCTTCACTCATGCTACCAAACACCCTCATAAAACTGACTATCCTACCGACCCTTGACTTCGGCAATGTCATTTACAAAATAGCCTCCAACACTCTACTCAGCAAATTGGATGCAGTCTATCACAGTGCCATCCGTTTCATCACCAAAGCCCCATATACTACCCACCACTGCGACCTGTATGCTCTCGTTGGCTGGCCCTGGCTTCATATTCGTCACCAAACCCACTGGCTCCAGGTCATCTATAAGTCCCTGCTAGGTAAAGCCCCGCCTTATCTCAGCTCACTGGTCACCATAGCAGCACCCACCTTTAGCACGCGCTCCCATCAGGTATATTTCACTGGTCACCCCCAAAGCCAATTCCTCCTTTGGTCGCCTTTCATTCCAGTTCTCTGCTGCCAATGACTGGAACGAATTACAAAAATCACTGAAGCTGGAGACTCATATCTCCCTATCTTTAAGCACCAGCAGTCAGAGCAGCTCACAGATCACTGCACCTGTACATAGCCCATCTGTAAACAGCCCATCCAACTACCTCATTCCCCATATTTTTATGCACCCCAGTACCCCAGTATCTCTACTTGCACATTCATCTTCTGCACATCTATCACTCCAGTGTTTATTTACGAAATATATAATTATTTCGCCACTACGGCCTATTTATTGCCTTACCTCCCTAATCTTACCTCATTTGCACACACTGTATATAGACTTTTCTATTGTGTTATTGACTGTACGTTTGTTTATTCCATGTGTAACTCTGTGTTGTTGTTTGTGTCACACTGCTTTGCTTTATCTTGGCCAGGTCGCAGTTGTAAATGAGAACTTGTTCTCAACTGGCCTACCTGGTTGAATAAAGGTGAAATAAAAAATACATTAAATTATGTGGGAATGTCTTATGTCCGTTCTACATGTAGTGTTGGTACATGGAATATTCCTCAACTGCATATATCATAAATTGCTATTTCAAATAGAAGTATGATGTTCAACAACTGACATTTTAAGATATTATTTTGACAAACACACTCTGGTGCTTACAATTAATTCTCTATTGTCATAGAGTCGGTAGGCACTGTCATCTGTGATCTTTGTGATATGACTTTCTTTAAGCACATACTGATGAAATTGTCACTTAATATTTTTTTCTTGAAGTCTACAAACGCTCAACATTTATTCTGTGAGGGTTGGATCCTATATGCTACTTTTATTATTGTCCTGTAAATGGTTCAGTGCCTATAATTTAGGCTGTGTGTGGAATGGGGCATAAAGGAAATGACCTCTACTACTAAATTACTACTAGATTATAGTGAAAACAGCATTCAAATGTGGCTTGTGTATTCATTTGCCTGTAACTAAATCAGAATTCCATTATGTTTACATAAAAAAGAGAATACTTCAAAATGAGAAGATCCTGCTATGGAAAAGACGACTGGGTGGAAAGGAGTGGAAAGTGGAAAGGAGGGTAAATAACTCCCACCATGCAGCAGGACACCTTCAGCTGTGAGGTCTTTGTAATGCAGGTTTGATAGTTATATTTTCAATAATGAATTGTTATGTGACTATTAGGTCAAAAACTATTTTATTTGTTGATGTAGCTGGTCAAGAAAGTTGCACAGAACTTCCCCAACATCCCCTCCCAAATTGATATGGAACCTTCAAAAACACATCGAGCAACTACGAAAAGAAATGGCTGAGGATATACTAAAAATGTCTGGTATGTAAATGACATTTAATTCAAAGTCAATGTAAATTCTTTATTTTTATGTAGTTGTGTTGGACAGCCATATGTTCAGTTCCTGCCTATGATTTCAGAGTTCAACAAAGCCAACAACTGCTTCATGTGTGCCACTGATAAAGAACCTGGATGTGGCCCAAAGACTGACTGGGTTAGTAACTTTATCTAACATGTTTATAATCTTTTGACAACAGTGACGGCATGTAAGACAATTTATGATATAATACAATGGATGGCTAATTCGTCATTCTGCATTGATATTTATAATGTGTTACTCTTTATTTTGTTTTAGATTGAATGTTTTGCATGCCAACGGTGGTTCCATGTGATGTAACTAGGAATGAAGACAAAATAGTTCAGAGTAAAGAACACAAACTGGAAGTGCAGTCTTTGTTGTTGAAAATGTATGCTTATACCCCACCCACACTGAAGAGGCTCTGACATGTACATCAACCAGGAATAAAGAGAAAGTTAAGTATGAAACATTTCAGTGTTACGTGTCTGTTGGCATGTTGGAAAAGATTAAAGGTCTACAATTTCTGTTTAATTTGTCAATATTACATTTGTATTCATTGATTTACTGGCCACCATTACTGTGGTTACATGTTCAGTATATGTATTGACCAGCTAACCCACTGCAGCCTACCTCACTAGCTCACTCTCCATCCCTGCTTTGGACAATTAATAACATGACACTCGTACTTATCCCTTTATGGTTGATATTAACAACGAAAGGAGATATTATCTGTCTCTCTCCTATTGTGTACCGTTGTTAAATACTGTGGAAAAATAAGTACTTAGAACCACCAAATATTATAGATAAATATTAAAGGGTAAACACAACACTGAACCCCCTAATTGTCAAACTAATATTAATGTACAACAATATAGAAGAGACATGACTAGAGGTTATGCAATATGGGTGTATATCTACTGCACGCTTCTTGGGTGTGTAATTGACATGACCAAGGAGCTATTGAAATGTAAAACTATGAAAAATGTACGTTACACCGCGTGATTTTACAGTACACAAACAAGAGTGTGCAATATAGAAGGGTACATTCTGCACCATGTTTGAAGTCAGAAGGTCACATGATCAAGAAGCTATTGAAATTTTACATTTAGAAAAATGTATGTAAAAACGTGTGAGATGAAAATGGACAAACTAAAGGGTGTGCAAAGTGTAGGCCCACTGAGTGGACATTCTGAACCTTGTTTGAGTTCAGTAGGTCATATGACCAAGGAGCTATTGAAATTCAAAAATGTAAATAAATAAGTTAATAGTGCGAGATGTAAATAGACAAAAAATAAATGTGTGCAATGTGTGTCTATGCCATGGGGTAGCTAGAACCACTTTTGAGAGTTTTAGGAGTAATGGTTAAATAGCTATTGAAATGTGAAAAAATTGATTTGTCACTATGTTGACGGTCCCTAACTGCTGTTGGTGGACGTAAGGAAGACTACAGGCGAATATCCAACCTGAAACTGTCTACCTCGGTGGACAATCGGCAGAGTTCAAATATGTTGTTAAACATTTGTGACAGACAAGGGACGTTTATTTATTTTTTAGATGTGTGTATGGCGTTGCCTACACAATTTAAAGAATTGCCACATTTCGTGACTAAGCAGCAATTTATCATCTGCAGATAGACTAATAAAGCACTATAATTCACCTTTTGCCCACCTTGCAGTGTTTTGGTTGATGTTCTGCATAGCTTGTAAGATCATTTGAGAACTTTTAACCATCATTGTATCCATATTATTTAGCACAAAGAAGGACACATTCACTATGCTTTCTCTATGGGGACAAGTTAACGAAAACAGACAACCAAAATGTACTACCACAGTGCATCAAGTGTGAAGTGGAATTTTCTTCTTTCCTTAACCTGCAAGGATTTAAAATAGGTGCTGGATTGTTGAAGACATCTCCCTGGTAACGACCCACAATAGTACTTTCACCTATTTGGAGGCAGGGTAGCCTAGTGGTTAGAGCGTTGGACTAGTAACTGGAAGGTTGCAAGTTCAAACCCACGAGCTGTCAAGGTACAAGTCTGTCGTTCTGCCCCTGAACAGGCAGTTAACCCACTGTTCCTAGGCCGTCATTGAAAATAAGAATTTGTTCTTAACTGACTTGCCTAGTAAAATAAAGATTAAATGAAATATCAGTGCAGATTGCAGATGAGACAAAGGAGTCCGATCCAGCCAAAATAACTGTAGATAGTGACATAGTAATCAGCTGATTCCCTAAAAACACACCGCTACGACCAAAAGTGACTTTTCGTAGCAGGTTAGGAAACCCTAACCTTAACCTACTTCTAACCTAGTAAGTTTAGGCAAAGGGTTCGTGAAAATGCTTTCCTAACATGCTACACTTTATTTTACCTTATTTTTTAAACTGAAAAAGTCTATGCCATTTTTTAGCTGTGAGTTAGGTTCACATTAAACACTTTATTTTACACAGACTGATCATGTTGATCATATTCTTCGTTGTTTAATTAATTTAAACCTGCATTTCCCCCCTAGCAAGATTTTTTTTGTTCACTGCAAAGGAAAAAAAAGTGTCACCTTTTTGGTCCCTCACTAGTTTGCATCCCTGCATAAAACCTAGTGGTCAAACACGGAAATGGTTCCAATAGCTTTTCCACCATTCATTTTTCTCCATGGGGGTTTTAGAAAATCATATGGGCCGTGTTTCGTGTCGGCTTACCCTGGCGTGACATTTTGATAACCATGTAAAATCTCTCTAGTCTAGGACAAGGTGGCCTTTATCAATATATTTGCCTGTATTTAACCCCCCAAAATTAAATGCTAATGTAGCCATCATAAAGAACTACAAATGCCACGATCTGAACGAGACTGCTGAATAGAGGCAAAGGTAAGAATCTCTGGATTAACGATCGGTTACATTTTTCTTCATTGGCTGATTGCTCCCAACTCAGGCATCCCACTCAGTTGACTCCTTTAAAATGGTGGAAGTCCACAATGGCAATGTCCATGATGAGTTCTCTCTGACAATAGGCACAACTTCAAAGTTGCTGAAATACCATGTGCTTCCACTTATCAGTGCATGTGTAACAACCTAGCCATTACGAAACTTCTACTCGATCAAAATTATTATAGAATTACACTTACTTTAATGTTCTTTTAGAGTTAAGGCACTCGCATACTATTTTTGTAATTTATTTTTTATTAAAACACCATGCAAGATTGAAGCTAGACAAGTGATCAAGATATGACTAATATACAGTTCTTTCTGGTTCCTCTATGGAACCACTCTTAATGAGGCGCCAATAACTGGGGTTGAAAAACCACATTACACAACCAGGCTACAGAAACTGAAGGATGTTCATCCATTCCTTGCATTTACACTGTCTCCTACCCCAGTACTGCAGAACACCCCCCCCCCCCAATCTTTCCTTCATACTGGATGCAGAGACATACAAATCGTATCCATTAATGAGTTTCTGACTATAGGGAAGTAGACAAAGGGCTTCATTGCCAAAATCCCAAACTATCCCTTTAACCATTAACAGCGAAATGCTAAACTGACCCAAGATCAGCATCTAGGGGCAATTTCAGCCTACTCCACTGCAGCCCAACAGATTATGCTTAAACAGAGGATTATTCCATTCCATTAGCAGGCCGAAACACTGGTTATTACACTGGTCTTTAAGAAGTCATATTGAATTACAAATCAGTCATCAAGCGGCGCCCCTTTTAGACTGGACCTCTGACTCTTCTTCTCCTTCTGGCCCATCATACGGTAAAGCTTCTTCTTTGCCTCCTTCTGCCTCTTGAGCTTGTCCTCCTCCGCCTTGCTCCGCTGCCGCAGGAAGTCCTTGTGCTTAGCGTGCTGCGCCGTGTGCGCTTTCTTGCTCTTGTAGTTGTGCACTGCGCTCAGTGCATTGAGCAGCGCCGCCACCTGGTGGACAAGAGAGGGCACATGCTCAGATTTAAAATGCAGTGTCATTCGTGTTTGTGTGTGTGTGTGTCAGGGGCAGTCATTGAAGCCACAAATGTTCAAGGCCGATCGCGGTACTGCAGGGTACAGTGAATGAAAAAAAATGACAGTCTTCGTGGTCCATCTTACTGTATAAAAGATAAGACAATCATGTTACCAATAATTACTTTAATACACCGGTTGTATGTCCTTGAAACAATTATTTTAAAATCTCACACAGAAGTTATGGATAATTAGTTGAAGGGGCAGCACTGAGCCTGCAACGTCACTTAACCAACTTAATTTGGCTTCAATGTGCTATGGAGTCTTCACATAGGAATGAATGTCATCCCGTGATCAATGGCTTTGTGCATTCATATATACAGTTATTGATGTGCGTGCCCACCATATATTATGGGGGGGGGGGGGGGGGACAGTGTAGTTTTTTTTGTTACAGCCCAGCTTTTACACTGATTTAGATAATCAACTTCGTCTTAAATCTAGACCACCATTTGTTGAATCAAATGTGTTACTGCTGGGCTAGGACACAAGTCTGCACCTTGGCCAGCCTGATTTCTTATAAAATAAGGTGGTGATATATGCTTTCACAGCATATTAGTACATCAGAGATAAAGAAAATGAGCAATTCTGACAATCACAGAATCCAATGGGATTTTTCCTTATCGTTTCAGTAAGGAGACCTTTACCTTCCTCTCGTGGGGCTCCCGTATGACAGCGGGCCTCTGGAGGTCCTTGGGCATCTTGCCCTTGGGCTGGTCCTGTTTGGGCTTGCTCTTGAAGGGCAATGCCTTCTGCAGCTCCCTGGGGATGTGCAGCTTGTTGAAGTGGCGCTGCGCTCGCACCACCGGCTGGCAAGAGGGGAGAAAGGGTCAAGGGTTAGGTCAGAGGTTCAGAATCCAACCAGGCCAATAGTCTGGCTTCAGCAGATACCTTTTCATACTACAGACGCTGTGAGATATTGGAGCTGAGAACAGATGTCAAATGGTGCCAGAGAAGATGGAGCGTTAACGTGGTGAAATTAGATTTAGACAAACTTTACTGTCCACACAATGTGGAAAGTTGCCTTTGGTTTCGGACAACAGACATTAAATGCTGGGCGCTAGTTAGAGATATGTTTATTCTGATGGGCGAGCAAGAAAAACGTGTAATAGTGGTCGCCATGGATGTCACGGTGACATGCGTTGGGAAGCATGACGACAAGCCTGTGCGAATGACCAGTGCACCGGTGTTGTATCGAGGTGCCTGCCAACCAGAGGTGCTTCCCACTGGGCAGCTGTATCACGGTGTTGCTGGTGTTCGCTAACGTTGCCAAATATTTTACGGCAACTTTTTTTATTCCAAGTAGGATAGCAGCCTTTATGAGAAATAACTTCTATTGGTAACCACCTGGATGTCACCGCGTGATACAGTCTACTTAGTGGGGAGAGCACGCACGGCAAGCAGGTGTTTCACAACACCAGGACAGTGTCCTTCACCCCCGCCTGCCGAGCACAGCATTCCCACAGACCCTTTAACCTTACAGCGAGGGAAGTAGTCAGGCCAATATATCAAGGTGACAGCTAAAGCACAAGCAAAAGTGGTTGCTTAGTTGTAGTGATTTTTCACCGAAAATAGGTAGGATATGTATCCAAAAAGTATTACAAAAGTAAATTAATCCTGAACACTTTCCCAACGCCGGCCACTACGATATGTAGCGGCTCAAATGATGTGTGTAGCGCACCAACACCCTGGACAGGAGCTAGTGATAGAGTATAGCTCTGGTCCAGGGTGTTAATGAACTGCACACATGCCATCTGAGATGCAAAAACACTATCTGAGACACACACGCATGACTTTTGAGATTCGCCTTCAGTACGCAGCTGGGTGGTTCTCGGATTGGCAGGAAGTAGGAAATGCACCCATAAATGAATCTGTGTGGTGTTATGTTTAGCTATGCACCATTTTTATTTATCAAATGCTTAAGGTTACGTTATTCACCCAAAATGACTAATAAACACACCTCTTTTGTGAACAATAAACAGCTGATAGTCTAACTGCCTCCATATTTAATAAATTGAGCTTTATCAAAAGATCAGGTCACACTTTATTTGGATAGTCCCCTATAGATAATCTACAGATGGTCAAACTGTTGATATGCAACTGCTTGCTAGGTTAGGTTTAGCAGCAGAACAGTGAGTGGACATTCCTTACCTTGTACAGTGAGTCTGTGTTGGGCTTGTTGCGGACCCCCAGGTCGTGTTTGAGCTGGCCCACTGTCCTCATGCCCGACCAACTGTCCTTCTGGCCCGCTGGCATCAGCAGGGAGGTCACGGGGTTGTAGAGCTGAGGGACTGACACCGGGTACCAGGAGCGCAGGAACACAATGTCTACACACACACACATACACACAAGTAATTAATAACATTATGGCTGACCCCAATTATTTGACTGGTTGATAGTTTGGCCGATAGGCAGTTGGTCGACAAATATTTTTTTCCGTCGAACAGTAGCAAATATATATTTCTCAGTGAACTAATCCAATGATTAAACACTATTTGCAGAGCGCACAACCTATACTACACTTGTGAGAAACAGGTTTGGATTTATTACATTTATGAGTTTTGTCAATTTAGTTACTGTCTTTTGCTTGGAGCACTCCTGTCAATGTTGAGTAAGGTTTACGCATAGAATTAGGCATATTGGCTACCTGGCCTGATCGCAAATGTTGACATATAAAACGTGCCCATTTCGAGATCTGATAGAATTTCTGATTGGCTTAACGCACCACCACTAATGAGCTGTGGAGCTTTTCAAAGTAATGTTTTCTTCACCTCAAACAAAGTCTGCTTTTACATCCATTGAAAATGACAATTCCTGTGCCGAGCTCAATGGCACAGGAAACTCTGCTTGTGTCTACATTTGACACATACATGTGACTTCTGCTATCAGAATACAAAGACTGCAATGAAAAGACTGGTCTAGATGCACAAAAGTGTGGTCTGATTGTGTTCAGATCTGGCTGCCCACTTCAGAAGGTAGTCAGGCTGCATTGTGTGCAGTAGGAGAAGTCATCAACACTCCTCCAACAAGTCTCAAGAAAACTTCTGTTCTGGGACCGAGGCACCTTTTTATTATAACGTTGGAGTAAATATGTCCCTAGTGTGTGAGTAACGTGTTTGCTGGCCTCATAAATGCTAGCCAGCTAGCTAATATTTGGAATATCATTTTTTTGGACTAGAGTTACGCTAACCCGTTTGCAATCCCTTTGGTGTTGCTTGCTAGCTACAGAGGTTAGCTGGCTAGCTACAGAAGTTAGCTAGCCACAGTAGTTATCTACTGCCATCAGTTGTTGTGTTATCATATTTAGCCTATTTCACCGTTTGTAGAATGCATACTGGCATTTGAATATAGCGTGGAATAGGGAATCCGGACATGGTAGACACGTTTAAATGTAGGCGTAGATGCATGATGCGTACGGAATTCCGTGAGCAGAACTCTATGATCAGAATACTAAAGCTGCGTGAACTGTCAAGTCTAGACACGGCCTCTGGGCCCAGAATATTTGATACAATATTGCAAGGCGCTTCAGGCCGGACCTACGTTAATACAATGTTTCAAGTTCGTTGCAGAAAGGCCACGCGTAGCCAATATTTATTTTATCAGGATATTTTCTCCCTGCAGGCTGCAAGGTTTTATTTGTTGGTTTTATAGGATATTTTTACATAGTCGGCAATGGTAGAAGTTACTTTTTAGGTTAATCATTTTAATTTGGATAGACATTATTATAAATAAAATGAAACTGTTGCACGAAAATGTACATATGAAAACTATAACTGGCACGCGATCAGTAGAAATGGTAAGATAATTTGCATTCCACACATTTGCTAATAGCCCATTACCAGCAACTTCAGATGCGTAACGGCAGAATCTGCAAAAGCCAGTAGGAGCTGGGGGGGGGTCAGGCCAGGTTAAGGCTTTTTTCTTCAGGTTATCTTGATCTCTGGCTCCCTCGAGTCATGAGTCTTATTTAATCAAGCAGTGAGCTTGAAGCATCAGACAAGCTCAATGCACATATTGTTGATTTGATTAAAAACACATGGGGTCTTATTATATGGAAAAACACACATTTCAAAAAATTTCACCAATTGATTGGTCGAAAGAACAGACGCCTTTCGGTCAACCAGTATTTTCTTTAGTAGGGGACAGCCCTAAATAACATACCAGGAGCACAGCTAACTAATATCTACAAAACACACAATTCAATATCTACAACACCAAGAGTAATGAAACAACATGTAACAGGAGCACAGGGACGCAATATGTAAACACACCCAGAAGTACTAGATAAGAATATAAAGGAAGTATTCCATGTAAATTACTGTAACGTCCATAGAAGCTTCCATGAAATGTGCAACCAAACAGTAGGAGCATCCTGCTGCAGGCAATACATTAATTTGTCAAATTGTATAATTCCTATTACTAGAGGGTAGGGTGAGGGGGCTACGGGTTGTTTTTGGGACTATGAAATGCTCTAGACTACACCAGTTGCTCACCACTCATCAGCAGCCTGTCTTCGAACGTGGCTCTGTAGGCTCCCGCCGGCGTTGACAAGGCCTTCTTAATTTGACCTCTGACCCCACTGACTGTTCGGATGGAGCCCCCTTCAAATTTCGCCACCTCCAGCACGGTGTTGAACATCCCCTGGGAACAAAACAGAGGTGTAAAGCTCACGTTTTTCTTAATTTTTTGGGTGGACCTGAGTCTCATTCATGCACAGAGTAGTAGGGCTGATCTGACTTATATATTCACACAACTTCTAAGGACATATACATAAGGTTGACATACCAAATTTCATGTCCCCATGTTCATCGGTTTCAGTTCTTATCACACCAGGGCTATGAGGGCCATCTAGTGGTGTAGCGTGGACCGACTTTGAATGCAGCAACTAATCATTCTCAAATTCATTAGAGGCTAATTCATTGAGTCTATAGATGGGTTAGCTGACAACGTCACGAAAACTATGTGCACGCGTCAATGGGGCAGAAGTCTGAGTTGTGATTCTGGATGGCCAGATAGCTACCAACAATGACAAGAAACTGCCATGTGGGGAATCGTAGTGACTCGTTTCAGCTAGTTTCATCTTGTTCTTGATACCATGTCTTGTTTTGAGGTGTTTAGACTGATTTAAAGTCAATACTAATATGGCTAAATGTACTAGCTAGCTAACCAACAACTGTAACGATGTTTTTGAGATACTAAACATTGGAGAAGAAATATAGGTTCACATGTTGTCGACAATCTAATCCAACCCAGTCTGTTTAGTCCCATAGCAGCGCATGTGTCGGTTTTGTTGCTAAACAACCAACCCGTCTATATACCAAATCTGGAGTCAAATCTGATTTATGATTTGTAAAGGATTTTAGCATTAGCATATGTGCTAACGTGCATCTATTGGTACAGTGCAGCCACATGAATGCAATAACAAAACAATTCTAACCCATTGAAGACTGATGTAATGAGTCGAAATACAAAATCTGGAGTTAATCTGATGCATGGTTCATGAGGAGAAGATGATTGAGTATTCGCGTTACATATTCAAATAATGAGTTAACAGTTTCCTTGTTTTTTGAGATATCAATACCAAATACAGTGCGGATCATCTTAGGGAAGTCCATGTTAGCAATTACAAGTTTCAAGTTGGTAGGCCACTGTGGGGTGGATTTACAGTGCTTAAAATGGACACGCAAAAATGTTAAGTATTCTTTTTTTGCATATTAGTCCTAATATGCATCTACTGGTATCAAATGGATGCAGTCTATCACAGTGCAATCCGTTTTGTCACCAAAGCCCCATATGCTACCCACCATTGCGACCTGTATGCTCTCGTTGGCTGGCCCTCGCTTCATACTCGTCGCCAAACCCACTGGCTCCATGTCATCTACAAGACCCTGCTAGGTAAAGTCCCCCCTTATCTCAGCTCTGGTCACCATAGCATCTCCCACCTGTAGCACACGCTCCAGCAGGTACATAAACTTAGGTTGGAGTCATTTAAACACGTTTTTCAACCACTCCACAAATTTACATAAGTTTACATACACTAAGTTGACTGTGCCTTTAAACAGCTTGGAAAATTCCAGAAAATGATGTCATGGATTTAGAAGCTTCTGATAGGCAAATTGCCATCATTTGTGGCAATTGGAGGTGTACCTGTGGATGTATTTCCAGGACTACCTTCAAACTCAGTGCCTCTTTGCTTGACATCATGGGAAAATCAAAAGAAATCAGCCCAAAAAATTGTAGACCTCCACAAGTCTGGTTCATCCTTGGGAGCAATTTCCAAATGGCTGAAGGTACCACGTTCATCTGTACAAACAATAGTACGCAAGTATGAACACCATCAGACCACGCAGACATCATACCGCTCAGGAATGAGACGTGTTCTG